>NC_084632.1:41044849-41329849 GCF_033978795.1 Nerophis ophidion
CTAAATCTCCTGACCTTTTTGCATTTTTTTGACATGTTCAATAGCAACGATTAATAATGCATTGCTCCCGGATTTCTTGATTTCATTTGCGTTAGTTCACGTTGTTGTACTGTGCAAAAACATTTGCACTCTGTGAGTACATGTGTGTGTGTGTGTGTGTGTGTGTGTGTGTGTGTGTGTGTGTGTGTGTGTGAGTTCATGTGTGGCCGTACGAGGTCAGTGCCACGGAAACCTGGAATTGACTGACGGTTGGCTTAACCCTTCACCCTCTGCAGACACACAGCCGCACACAAACGCACACACACTCATTGTTGTATTTCTGACCTTCTGGGGACACACACTCATTGCTGTATTTCCGACCTTCTGAGGACCTACGAAAAATGCCTACCTCTTTAGGACCACCCTTTCTAGATATATAAAGATTTGTATTTACAACATTTATAATATATACATACCATGCAAATATAAAAAAGGTAAGCTTTTAGTTTAGTTTTTTTTTTTTGTTGGTTTGTAATTGGTTTAAGTTAAAGTTAAAGTACCAATGATTGTCAGACACACAAACGCACACTCACGCACACACACACTCATTGTTGTATTTCTGACCTTCTGGGGACCTACGAAAAATGCCTACCTCTTTAGGACCACCCTTTCTAGATATATAAAGATTTGTATTTACAACATTTATAATATATACATACCATGCAAATATAAAAAAGGCAATCTTTTAGTTTAGTTTTTTTTTTGTTGGTTTGTAATTGGTTTAAGTTAAAGTTAAAGTACCAATGATTGTCACACACACAAACGCACACACACGCACACACACTCATTGTTGTATTGCTGACCTTCTGGGGACCTACGAAAAATGCCTACCTCTTTAGGACCACCCTTTCTAGATATATAAAGATTTGTATTTACAACAATAATATATACATACCATGCAAATATAAAAAAGGTAAGCCTTCAGTTTGCTTTTTTTTTTGGTAAAGCTTTTTTTTGGTTTTGTAAATGGTTTAAGTTAAAGTTACAGTACCAATGATTGTCACACACACAAACGCACACACACACACACACACACACTCATAGTTGTATTTCTGACCTTCTGGGGACCTACGAAAAATACCTACCTCTTTAGGACCACCCTTTCTAGATATATTAAGATTTGTATTTACAGCATTAATAATACATACATACTATGCAAATATAAAAAAGGTAAGCTTTTAGTTCAGTGGTTTTTGGTTTGTAATTGGTTTAAGTTAAAGTTAAAGTACCAATGATTGGCACACACACACACACACACACACACACACACACACACACACACACACACACACGCACACACACACACACACACACACACACACACATTGTTGTATTTCTGAACTTCTGGGGACCGACGAAAAATGCCTACCTCTTTAGGACCACCCTTTCTAGATATATTAAGATTTGTATTTACAACACTAATAATACATACATACTATGCAAATATAAAAAAGGTAAGCTTTTAGTTTAGTTGTTTTTGGTTTGTAATTGGTTTAAGTTACAGTTAAAGTACCAATGATTGACACACACACACACACACACACACACACACACACATTGTTGTATTTCTGAACTTCTGGGGACCTACGAAAAATGCCTACCTGTTTAGGACCACCCTTTCTAGATATATTAAGATTTGTATTTACAACACTAATAATACATACATACTATGCAAATATAAAAAAGGTAAGCTTTTAAGTCACAGTTAAAGTACCAATGATTGACACACACACACACACACACACACACACACACACGCACACACACATTGTTGTATTTCTGAACTTCTGGGGACCTACGAAAAATGCCTACCTCTTTAGGACCACCCTTTCTAGATATATTAAGATTTGTATTTACAACATTAATAATACATACATACTATGCAAATATAAAAAAGGTAAGCTTTTAGTTTAGTGGTTTTTGGTTTGTAATTGGTTTAAGTTAAAGTTAAAGTACCAATGATTGGCACACACACACACACACGTTGTTGTATTTCTGAACTTCTGGGGACCTACGAAAAATGCCTACCTCTTTAGGACCACCCTTTCTAGATATATATAGATTTGTATTTACAACATTAATACTATATACATACTATGCAAATATAAAAAAAGTAAGCTTTTAGTTTATTTTTATTTTTGAGAGAAAAAGCGCTATATAAATATAACACACATACTAATTCACAATGTTGTGTTAAATTAAGTTAAAGTTAAAGTACTAATGATTGTCACTAGGTGTGGTGATATGTGTCCTCTGCATTTGACCCATCACCCCTTGATCACCCCCTGGGAGGCCAGGGGAGCAGTGAGCAGCAGCGGTGGCCACGCCCGGCAATCATTTTTGGTGATTTAACCCCCAATTCAAACCCTTGATGCTGAGTGCCAAGCAGAGAGGTAAGGGGTCCCATTTTTTTAGTCTTTGGTATGACCGCAGGGGTTTGAACTCGCAACCTACCGATCTCACGGCGGACACTCTAACCACAAGGCCACCGAGTAGGTTTTTAATCTTCAATATTTACTTTTTTATTACAGTAAGTCTCTATATACTCATTTATTCATTTATTTTTTGGGTCATTTCAATTTCTTACACACACTTGTTATTACATATGTTGACCATAGGGGAAGCACTTTAAAAACCGACAAACAGTCAATTTGAAAAATCCCTCCTTTTTGGGACCACCCTAATGTTGATAGATTTCACCACGGCGGACGGCGTTGCCCTGTTGGGTGAGTGGCCGTGCCAGCAACCTGAGGGTTCCTGGTTCGATCCCCACCTACTACCAACCTCGTCACGATGACAAAACTGTGGTCACGGACCACAGATGGCCCCTCTGCCGCACTTTGGGCAACCCAGCTGAAGAAGCTAACTGTTAATGGCTACTATAGTCTTAGTACTGCAGTGTATCTGTTCATCCTATGGTCACATATGGGACGCGAGTTGTCCTACATCTGCACCGGAAGTTGTAAAATTAGCTGATCACCTGGCGGTGTTGTGTTCTTAGTGTTTTCCTGCCTTCTCCTTTTGTCTGCACCTGTCTTTGGCGAGGGGTGGGCCTTGAGGCTCACCTGCTCGCAATTAGCCCACCGGTATTTAGGCACGTCACTGTCAGCTTGGCCTCGCCGGTTATTATCTCCTGCACCTCCCACGTGCATGTGCCTGCTTAACTTCGTCAGTCCCGGTATGTTGTCTCTCCTTATTCCTGTAATCCCTCACCTCTTTGTGTTTGCTTCCTAGCCCACCCCCGAGGTAAAGAGGATTTTGTGTTGGACTTTTTTGCTGTGCTCAGTGCGCCCCTGGCCATTTTCCTTGCCGACTGCTGAGGAACCTCTTTTTGTTTGTTTATTCATGGTGTGCACTTCTGCCCCATCAACACTTTGTGGACTTATTAAATATTCCCCTCTTTGTACTTCAACCTCGCCACTTGTCTCTGCATCCTGGGGTCACCTCCTTGATCAGGTCCTAACAGGCGGGGTTTTTTTGGGAATGAAAGGGGATGTGACTTCTTTAGCTGCCATGTTGCTTTATCATTAATTGCTGCCTTTGCAATGTTTACTTTTGCATGCACATTAAATCAACCAAAAATTCTGACTTTGGAGCAATGTTCACGGACTCTAGTATTTTTCTCTCTATTAGATGCAATGGTTTTCCGTATTGGGACCATGATCTGGGTCCTTGCTTGTTCATCGGTCCTAGTATGGAAGGTACTTTTCCTTGATGTCTTTAGAAGGGTAGAAATACAAGAACACACACGCACACTTACACACACAAACACGCGCACACACCGACATCATAATCGGTGGCCCCTGGTGATTGGTCCTCTCAGCTTGAAGCGCTGTCGTTCCTCTCGACTCTCCTCACAATTACAGCTCTGAACTGAAGAAGAAAATCTGCTTCAATCTGGCAATTAGTCCCAAGGCCGCTAGCTGCGTGCATGTTTGCGTGTAAGTGTGTGTGCACGAGTGTGTGTATACGGTACCTATACCGTACATAGCTGCCGACGGCTACTGCCTCCTATTGTTTAAAACATCTTTTAAATGTTTTCAATTCAACATTTAACACTGAGCTCTGCTGTCCTGTTGGTGTTTTGTTTGTCTGTTTTCTTTGTCTCATGTTTTATGGTCACATTTTGTTTTGTATTCATTAGGCACTCTTGTTTGTTTTGTCACTATGCCAACCAATCAGTTCACCTGTCCTCACGACTCACGCACCTGATTTATTTGAACTCACGCACCTGTTTTCAAGCGCTACAGCACCATTTAAGCCTGTAGTTGCCAGGCAGTCAGCCTGGCGACATCCCCCTCTATCACCTTCTACTCACCCTCGACACAACCTTGTTATCCATGCCGATGATCCCTGTTCCTTTCTCGTTCCAAGTAAGTTTTTCGTTATTCATGCCACGGTGTAGGTTTTTGTTTTTTGACCATAGTTTTGCCTTAGTGCAAGTTTTGTACCTTCGTTGTGAGCGCCTTTCGTTTGTACCATTTTTTTGAGTTGTTAATTAAAAGATGTCCTTACCTTCACGCCATGTCCGTTCCAATCGCTTTGCACCGTAGGAAAACAAACCTCACCATAGTCCAAGTCTTGACACTGTGTCTCATTTGCAAGTACTGTACTGTACTATATAGTAGACTTTGCAAGTAATTCAAAGACATTATATGGCAATAGTGTAAATCATGGTTTTCCATCTGGTAATCTGATGGACCAGTCTGGATTTGGAGGTTACCAGTAGAATGATACATTTTGGAGTGCATTGTGCTGAGTGTGAAATTTGGTGGAGGAGGAATTATGGTGTGGGGTTGAACGTTGAATGCTCCAGGATACCAAAACATTTTGGACAATTCCATGCTTCTAACCTTGTGGGAACTATACAGTGATCCTGTGAGCGTTTGGGCACATTTAAAGAGTTTCCGATCACACAGAGTGATCTATAAGACAGGTTGTGGAAATTACCTCTAAGACAAACTAGCAGTGCCGGGCGATCCTTCATCGGCTCGTGTCCCGGTCGTGCCTTTTCCTTCGCAGACGAAAGGAGACGTCAGGTTTTAGTTGTTGTCACGTAACCGCATTGCAACGACAATCACATCTTAGATCGGATTTGATCAGTCCTCTAAAAAGTCCTTCCAAGTTTGGCCATCAAATGCATGTGCAAGTAAGGGTGGTGAAGGCAGTCAGTGGGCGATGTGGAGCGAGGAGGGAAGGTTTTTAGTGGCCCGGGGGACGGCAGGCCTGACTGGGCAGCAACAGAGACTCTTAGTGCTGCCTGGCTTCCTCCTAAAGACTTGCCCTCCTTTACCCCCCCCCCCAGCCCCCTTACTTCGCTCATCTCCTCCTGTGTCTCCTTTGACTTCTTCAGCATCATCCCGTCCTTCACTCACGTCTCTTCTCCCTTTTGTCCCGTCCCTCCTTCACCCTCCAGTTGCTCCCGCTCACTTTCTTTTTCTCCTTCCATTCCTCCATTCCACACACTTCCTTAGTTTTTTCCCCCCTTTGGGCCATTACAGACACTCATTGGTGGGCTGATAGGCGGGGGGTGGTTCGAGGATCGGGAGGTGGGGGGGGGTGTAGGGGGACAAAAGCTTGCGATGGTTCAGAGCGGCTGGCTTTGAAAAAAAGCCGGACAGCATCTTAATGCAGCGAGTGGACGGACGGACAGGACTCAAGCCTTTATTCCCATCCTTTAGCTGTGTGCCCTTCCCTCTCCGCCCGATGTTTTATGAAACACATTAAGATGGGTGGATGGAGAGAGGAGGAATAGATTGTAATAGCTTAGGGCCAGACACTTAGGAGGCTGATGGAGAAAACTTTTCTGAGAAGAGGCAAACACAAAAGAATATCAGTATGTGTAGTAAGAGTCATTTCACATTAGTGTCTCAGTGTTCCAAATACACCGTTATTGTTCGGACTAATGTCCCAAGCGTAAATATTAGCAAAGAAAGTGAATAGAATACCTCAGGGGTGTCAGAGTAATCTTAGCTAAGGGGCTGCCTGGAGGAATATCTATTCCCAAATGGGCTAGAATGGTGAAATCAAGGCATGATGACTAAAAAATTTAAGACAACCCCAAGTTGTTTTTGTTGCGGTACAGGGGGGAAGAATGCGGGACATCGTTTTAGCTCTATTATGTGCGTCCGCAGCCGAGTGTGACGCGACTGGGATGGTAATCAGCACCTCCAAGTCGGAATCCATTGTAGGTGGAGTGGCATCTCCCGGGTTGGGGAGGAGATCTTGCCCCAAGTGGAGGAGTTCAAGTACCTCGGAGTTTTGTTCACGAGTGAGGGAAGAGTGGATCGTGAGATTGACAGGCGGATCGGTGCGCCGTCTTCAGTAATGCGGATGTTGTAGCGGTGAAGAAGGAGCTAAGCTGGAAGGCAAAGCTCTCAATTTACCGGTCGATCTATGTTCTTATCCTCACCTATAGTCATGAGATCTGGGTTATGACCGAAAGGATAAGTTCACGGTTACAAGCGGGCGAAATGAGTTTCCTCCGTCGGGTGGCGGGGGCTCTCCCTTAGAGATAGGGTGAGAAGCTCTGCCATCCGGGAGGAACTCAAAGTAAAGCCGCTACTCCTCCACCCAGATGAGGTGGTTAGGGCATCTGGACAGGATGCCACCCCAATGCCTCCGTCAGGAGGTGTTTCGGGCACGTCTGACCAGTGGGAGGCCACGGGGAAGACCCAGGATACGTTGGCTAGACTATGTCTCCCGGCGGGGCTGGGAACGCCTCGGGATCCCCCAGGATGAGCTGGACAAAGTGGCTGGGGAGAGGAAAGTCTGGGCTTCCCTGCTTAAGCTGTTGCCCCAGCGACCCGACCTCGGATAAGCGAAAGAAGATGGATGGATGGATGGATGGATATTTACATAAACAATAAGAAAATAAGTGTGAAACTGATCCGAATGTGTGTGGTGTGCGATCATGTGTAGTGATTAGCTGTTGAGCGAGGGGAAGTCCAAGAGGGGCAAGGCAAGCTCGGAGGTCCGTGAGCAGGCGTGAGGTCAAGATCAGGAGCGAGCCGTCAGAGTCCGTGTCCGGGCGGAAGGTCGAGATCCAAAAAGGGGCAGCCAGGGAATCAGAGGGGGACACGGGGAGACGAAACACACAGCTCGTGACGCGGGAACGGAGGAATGATGGTGGAAGGATAAACTATTCAAAATGGTTAAGTTCACTTTTCCTTTGTTTGACAGAGACATTTTTGGGCAATGCCGGTGCCAAATAACGATGTGTTTGAAGCAGAAGACCTAAAACGGCAGGTTTTAAGTTTCATGTGGGTCGAGGAGGAGGAGCCACAGTCACCCTTTACTGCTTGGTCCCGGTATAAACCTTTTGCTTGCCTAACAGAATTTCTATTGTGACATCCAGTGGACACGTTTAGAAAAACAGTTTATCTCGTTAAAAAAAAAGCAACTCCTTTAAAAAATAGGCAAACTCGTCACATGGGCCGAATAAAACCTGGCCATACTTTTGAAACTCCTGGAATACCTTGGGGTTTTTTTTTTTTATTGAATATGCTAGAAGTTTTTTCAGAGTCTTTTTGTCAGACTCTGCACTAGGGTTGTACGGTATACTCATAAAGTACAGCATTACTAATGGACTGAAATCGGTAAAATACCACCTTTGAAAAGTACCGGTACAGAACAGGATCAAACATTATAGGGAGAGAGAACAGGATCTAACATTACAGGGGGACAGAACAGGATCAAACATGACGAGGAGACAGAACAGGATCAAACATTACAGGGGGACAGAACAGGATCAAACATGACGAGGAGACAGAACAGGATCAAATATTAATGGGAGACAGAACAAGATAACTGAAGGGTCTGCCAACTTCTGGCGTTCCTTACACAAAAGGTGAGATACAGGTAAACAAAGGGGGTGAGAAAAAAAATCGGTGTAAGCCTGAGCCCATGGAGAGGGTGTCCAGACTGAAGCCAAGGGGAAAAAAACAACTCATAGCCATAGCACACATCCCTCTTTCATGTGTGTAAGAATGAAACATTAAACATCAAAGAACACAAAGGACATTAAGGACAGTATCTCTATACAGCTATGAATAACAAGTAACATAAACATATACACTGTTGTGGCCTCTGCGGTGTTCCACACCATCGGCTACTGGGGTGGGGTGGGGGGGGGGGGGGAAGCATGGCCAGAGACCGGAGCAGACCCAACAAAGCAACCAAGAGAAGAGAAGGCCTGGCTCTCAGTCTCCGTTCTAATTCATCCCCAAGGTGTTCTATCGGGTTCAGGTCAGGGCTCTGTGCAGTCCAGTCAAGTTCATCCACACCAGACTCAAGTCATCCATGTCTTTATAGACCTTGCAAACTGTTCCCATAAGGTTGGGAGCACGGAATTGTCCAAAATGTTTTGGTATCCTGGAGCATTCAAAGTCCCTTGCAGTGGAATTAAAGGGTCATTAAGGGGATCATTTGGATGGGTGGCCGAATACTTTCGGCGATACAGTGTATGAAAGAGAAAAAACTGAAAATGTGTTCCACTCAGAGCCCTGTGTAGTATCAGACCTCTGTGTACTTTGCATATTAGCGGGAGAGAATGGGGGGGGTTTGCAATACAATAGGTTTTTAAAGGCTTAAACTGATCCACGGCGTACCTACAAAAGCCGCCAAACATACGTCAACCTGAGAATGAGCCAACTCGCACGCGCCCGTGCACGTGGTTCCGAGATCCAAATCCGTCCGGTGCTCCCCTAAGTCCGACCAAGTCGGTTTGCTTCAGTCGAGAACACGTACACAACGTTCAAGGGCCAAGAGACCCAGGGCCAACTGCCTATTACACCCGTAATCAATATGCAAAATGTGACCACACAGATTAGCCCCCCAGTAAGACCCCCAGAGCAGACCATGCAGCGGCCTGCAGAACTGAAGCCTCTTTCCCTGCAATTGGAAGGATGATGAAGGGATGCAGAGAGGAACAGAGAGAGGGAGAGAGAGAGGATTAGAGTGACATGGAGACAAAGAACAACAATAGTTTGTCACATTTTGTCAGAGAGGATTTCGCGGAAAAGCTGATTTGGATTCCGCCACCAACAAACAGCAATCAGAAATACGGGATTTAACACCGGATCAGTTTTGAGACTTTGCGACTCGATCCAAGTTTCCACACACAAGTTGCCAATTGCGAGCTGTAAGGAAGAAACTCATCCAGAATTGACTCCAGCAACAGTAAATTGGTTATTGTCGACAATATCAAGCAATGATCCGCCTCCGCTTGGGATGGTTTCCTGCTGGCTCCGCTGTGAACGGGACTCTCGCTGCTGTGCTGGATCCGCTTTGGACTGGACTCTCGCGACTGTGTTGGATCCATTGTGGATTGAACTTTCACAGTATCATGTTAGACCCGCTCGACATTCATTGCTTTCCTCCTCTCCAAGGTTCTCATAGTCATCATTGTCACCGACGTCCCACTGGGTGTGAGTTTTCCTTGCCCTTACGTGGGCCTACCGAGGATGTCGTAGTGGTTTGTGCAGCCCTTTGAGACACTAGTGATTTAGGGCTATATAAGTAAACATTGATTGATTGATTGAATGTACTAACTGTGCGGCAGCGTTGTAACGATACCAACAGTTTGGTACCGGTTCCAGAACTAAGAGGATTTTTGTACTTTTCTAAATAAAGAGAACCACAAAAAATGGCATTATCAGCTTTATTTGAGTCCATGGTTCTCGCCCGGGAAAGGGTGGAGTGCCATCTACAGGTTGGGGAGGAGATCTTGCCCCAAGTGGAGGAGTTCAAGTACCTCGGAGTCTTGTTTACGAGTGAGGGAAGAGTGGATCGTGAAGTCGACAGGCGGAGGTGCGGCATCTTCAGTAATGCGGATGCTGTATTGATCCGTTGTCGTAAAGAAGGAGCTGAGCCAGAAGGCAAAGCTCTCAATTTACCGGTCGATCTACGTTCCCATCCTCACCTATGGTCATGAGCTTTGGGTCATGACCGAAAGGATAAGATCACGGGTACAAGCGGTCGAAATGAGTTTCCTCCCCCGGGTGGCGGGGTTCGCCCCTAGAGATAGGGTGAGAAGCTCTGTCATCTGGGAGGAGCTCAAAGTAAAGCCACTGCTCCGGAGCCAGATGAGGTGGTTCAGCATCTGGTCAGGACAGACTCCTTTGGCAGTGACGGACAGGAGACTGTCAGAAAAATGTGAAGTGAATTATATTTATATAGCGCTTTTTCTCTAGCGAAGTCTCTGCTTTTTGCAGATGATGTGGTCCTGATGGCTTCATCATGGCCAGGATCTTCAGCTCTCACTGGATCGGTTCGCACCCGAGTGTGATGCGACTGGGATGGGAATCAGCACCTCCAAGTCCGAGTCCATGGTTCCCGGCCAGAAAGGGGTGGAGTGCTATCTCCGGGTTGGGGAGGAGATCCTGCCCCAAGTGGAGGAGTTCAAGTACCTCGGTGTCTTGTTCATGAGTGAGGGAAGAGTGGATCGTGAGATTGCTGCGGCGTCTTCAGTAATACGGACGCTGTATCATTCCGTTGTGGTGAAGAAGGAGCTGAGCCGGAAGGCAAAGCTCTCAATTTACCGGTCGATTTACGTTCCCATCCTCACCTATGGTCGTGAGCTTTGGGTTATGACCGAAAGGACAAGATCACGAGTACAAGCGACCGAAATGAGTTTCCTCCGCCGTGTGGCGGGGTCTCTCCCTTAGAGATAGGGTGAGAAGCTCTGCCATCCGGGAAGAACTCGAAGTAAAGCCAGTGCTCATCCACATCGACAGGAGCCAAATGAGGTGGTTTAGGCATCTGGTCAGAATGCCACCCGAACCTCTCCCTAGGAAGGTGTTTCGGGTATGTCCGACCGGTAGGAGGCCACGGGGAAGACCCAGGACACGTCGGGAAGACTATGTCTCCTGGCCGGCCTGGGAACACCTCAGGATCCCCCGGCGGGAGCTGGACGAGGTGGCTGGGGAGAGGAAAGTTTGGGGTTCCCTGCTTAGGCTGTTGCCCCCGCGACCAGACCTCGGATAAGCGGAAGAAGATGGATGAGCCATTTCTTTAATGGTCCCCTTTATTTAGAAAAGTACCGAAAAGTATCAAAATCATTTTGATACCGGGTACCGTTACCAAAACATTGGTATCCAGACAACACTACAGTGGATATTATTTGGTTTCCTTGCCTAACATGTGAATAACATTAGTGCCACAATTCCTTCTACTTTGATCCATTTTATTTTTTATTTTTTATGTCAGCAAACCAGCGGGCAAGCTCAGTGTTCAGACAGCATGTAAAGGGGGAACAGCATGATCAGTTTGAAAAGAATGAAATGATTTAATGTTTCAGTCAGCCTCGCCCCCCAGGGAATGGAACGATATGGGCTCCCTAATTGACACCGGGTCAACTGCCTGCCTCCGCACACACTTGCACCGTTTGACACGGATTCAGCTGTCTGCCTCTACCCTCTCACTCTCTCTCTCTCGTTCTCTCACACACACAACGAAACTTTGTTTTCAGCACAAACCCGTTCAAGATTAGACAAACAAACAGTGTACAGAAACGCTGATGGGTCGCCACGAGGCGCCCCGTAAAAGATGGGAAAAAGGTAAAACGCTGGGGAAGGATGAGTAAATAAAATACAATCCAGACTGGGCTCCTAAGAGGGTCCAGTCTGGAGAAACCTCCGTGCAATGCACACATAAACACGTAACATTTAATTAGGACAAACTCGCAACAGAGGGTGGGGAGTTGGGGCCCTGGAAGCGCTGCCATCCGACCACCACCCCGAGGGGAAAAAGCGGTGGTGAAGGCGTGGGAGGGGTGCGTGTACGCCCAATTGTCTTGGGTGAGATGATGTAGTGTTATTTCGACTGCAATAGTTGCACTCCAGGTGTCGTCGAGGAGGGAGGGAGGTCAAAAGCGTCCATCATTGAGGTGTCCTCGGGGGTGTTTTTCAGAACAGCCTGGTCCTGTTTCCACAGCGTCAAGGTCATACGAGGGAGTCAAATCGTAGATTAGGATGTTTGTTTTCTGCGAGCAGACAAAACAATGACTTGTCTGTTCTATTCGTCCGTGCTGGGTGCTCTCAAATTCAATTCCAGTTTCCTTTTCAGCAAGCTTCTCCATGATGTGATCCATGCAGACATGGCCTGTGCGGGCCGGAATGGGACGGACAAAGGCCCTCGCTGTCTTAGTATGATGATGGATGACCGCAAGTCTCATATTTTACAGGGATTTCACAAGAGTCAGTCCATTCCCAGGCCGGGCGACTGGTCAATGTCCTTCCATCACGCGTCCTTAATGTCTCTTAAGTGACACATTCTTCAAATATTGGGGAGGGAAGCCATGGTTTTGACTTTGGGCTTCAGGGCAGCAATATTGGAGAACGAATGTGATTAGGTGGCAGTGCAATATTTCTCGTTTTTATTTTTTTGTGCGTGTCAGTATAGGGTAGGGTTATCCAACTGGTGGCCCCGGAATGACACTATACCGGCTCCCAAGTTCAGTTTAAAACTTGGAAGACCAACATTTTTGCAGCAAAATCTGTTACGGTGCAGGGGGAAGAAGACGGCACAGAATGCTGGATGCCGTTTACCTCTATATTCCATCCATCCATCCATCTTCTTTTGCTTATCCAAGGTCGGGGATGCGGGGGCAGCGGCCTAAGTAGGGAAGCCCAGACTTCCCTCTACCCAGCCACTTGGTCCTGCTCCTCCCGGGGGATCCTGCGGTATTCCCAGGCCGGCTGGGAGACATAGTCTTCCCAACATGTCCTGGGTCTTCCCCTTGGCCTCCTACCGGTCGGACTTGCCCCCCCTCAGGGGAGACCGGATACAATGGACGTCGAGTGGGTCTAGCATAATATTGTGAAAGTCCAGTCCATAGTGGATCTAACATAATAGTGAGAGTCCAGTCCATAGTGGGGCCAGCAGGAGACCATCCCGAGCAGAAACGGGTCAGCCATAGCCACCGGACCTGTGCCCCCGCCCTTCCACAAGGGAGAGTGGGGCAGAGCAGAAAATAACATAAACGGTAGATCAACTGGTCTAAAAGGGGGGGTCTATTTAAAGGCTAGAGTATAAAAATGTGTTTTAAGATGGGACTTAAATGCTTCTACAGAGGTAGCATCTCGAACTGTTACCGGGAGGGCATTCCAGAGTACTGGAGCCCCAATAGAAAACACTCTATAGCCCACAGATTTTAGTTGGGCTCCGGGAATCACTAATAAGCCGGAGTTCTTTGAAGGCAGATTTCTTGCCGGGACATATGGTACAATACAATCGGCAAGATAGGATGGAGCTAGACCGTGTAGTATTTTATACGTAAGTAGTAAAACCTTAAAGTCACATCTAAAGTGCACAGAAAGCCAGTATAGGTATATATAAATCTATATACGGTATAGGCCTAATATGATCAAACTTTCTTGTTCTTGTCAAAAGTCTAGCAGCCGCATTTTGTACTAAATGTAATCATTTAATGCTAGACATGGGGAGACCTGAAAATAATTTGCACGACCTGTGACATTTTTCTTAACTGCGACGTCGCAGAGCATCCATATTTATCCCTAAGTGTTTTGCGCGAGTCCGCCATTGTAGTCCGTGTTGTTGTAATATAAGCTCTTTCTTTTTTTGCTGTACTATACGTGCATCGTCCGCGAATAGTTCAAACGTGTGTAGACTCGCACAGAAGCGCTAAAAACTTCAAAGGACATCGTCGAAAAGAAGTCACGTCAATAAGATCGCTAACAAAACGCCAAATACTGAAAAGATGGTTGAAATAGCAGCTTGAAACTTGTCTGTAAAACATAATCCATGCAAAGTTTTAACTGTGCAAAATTTTGACTGTAAACTTTTACCAAAGAACCACCCATTACCTAGTATAAAAAAAATAACATGTTTTAATTTTGTGAGGTCAAAGATCCTAAAGCGAGTGCTCAGAGAGTATGGGATATCGGACTGTCTCCCTGTATGATCAGTGTCAGAGCTTGGTCCGCATTGCCGGCAGTAAGTCGGACACGTGTCCAGTGAGGGTTGGACTCCGCCAAGGCTGCCCTTTGTCACCCATTCTGTTCACAACTTTTATGGACAGAATTTCTGGGTGCAGTCAAGGTGTTGAGGGGATCCGGTTTGGTGGCCACGGGATTAGGTCTCTGCTTTTTGCAGATGATGTGGTCCTGATGGCTTCATTTGGCCAGGATCTTCAGCTCTCACTGGATCGGTTCGCAGCCGAGTGTGAAGCGACCGGAATGAGAATCAGCACCTCCAAGCCCGAGTCCATGGTTCTCTCCCAGGAAAGTGTGGAGTGCCATCTCCGGGTTGGGGAGGAGACCCTGCCCCAAGTGGAGGAGTTCAAGTACCTAGGAGTCTTGTTCACGAGTGAGGGAAGAGTGGCTCGTGAGATCGACAGGCGGATCGGTGCGGCGTCTTTAGTAATGCGGACGTTGTACCGATCCGTTGTGGTGAAGAATGAGCTGAGCCGGAAGGCAAAGCTCTCAATTTACCGGTCGATCTACTTTCCCATCCTCACCTATGGTCATGTCTCTTGGGTCATGACCGAAAGGATAAAATCACGGGCATAAGCCGCCGAAGTGAGTTTCCTCCGCCGTGTGGCAGGGTTCTCCCTTAGAGATAGGGTGAGAGGCTGTGAGATCCGGGAGGAACTCAAACTAAAGCCGCTGCTCCTCCACATCGAGAGGATGCCACCCGAACGCCTCCCGAGGGAGGTGTTAAGGGCACGTCCAACTGGTAGGAGGCCCCGGGGAAGACCCAGGACACGTTGGGAAGACTATGTCTCCCGGCTGGCCTGGGAACGCCTCGGGAGCCTCCTGGAAGAGCTAGACGAAGTGGCTGGGGAGAGTGAAGTCTGGGCTTCCCTGCTTAGGCTGTTGCCCCCGCAACCCGACCTAGGATAAGCGGAAGAAGATGGATGGATGGATGGGATGGAAAGATCCCAAAGGTTATGTTTTCCAACGATATTTACTCTAGTTAGTTAGTCCATAGTGGCTTGAGTGCACCATTCTGTATGTTTGAGGGTGTTTTTTACACCAAACTAACTGTGTCTTCATGGATTTTGTCTTGGACTCTTAGAAAAGTCACGCTGGAAACAAAAAGGGCCTCCCCCGAACAGTTCTAAATGAATTACAACCATGGAATTCCCGAAAATGTCTTGGCAAGAGACGTATTTGAACTGAATTGAACTGTAAGGAGTCTGGTCCAAAGCTTGGTTGATTCATCATTTGATTACAAAATATGCCTGAAGACATCAAAGGGGCCGTTTTACGATTTGTTTTCCTAGTTTCAAAACACTTCTTTGTTATCTACATAACATGTAGCGGTGGTTCTTAGGTCAGAATGTTGCATAGGTTATGTTTTACAGATTGTCCTAAGTAATATAACAATTTATCAGAGCTGTCTTTCTATCCTATAAAGGAATGTAGCTAATCATAGAACTGGCATCCATTGTTATTAAAAAAAAAGTATAGATTTTAAATCGGGAATCAATTCTGAATCGAATTGTTACCCCCGATAATCGATTCGAATCGTATCGCGTGGTGCCCAAAGATTCACAGCCCTATCGGACTACAATGGCAGAATCTTCGGGGAAATGGTGGAACAAAAAAATATTGAGTAAACCGTGCATATGTTTGTTTGTACCAGCAAGATGAAACTAATATGTGACATAAAGTCTCAACATGCAACCCAGGATATTTTAAGACTTCTTTTGTCATATTTTGATGATTATGGTTTACGGCTAATTAAATCCTGGAATTGAAAATTTAAGAAAATGTTGGGTTGTCAAAAAATGATCATCAAAATTATAACAGAAAAGTTTGATATAGTTTTAATTTGTATGTAATATGTTTATATCTTATAATAGGTTCACATTGGACGTTGAATTGCTGATATTCTATTGTTTTTGTTACACCTCGACATGACGTCACAACTGGGAAAACAAAACAATGCACAATGGGCAAATTCTAAACGGCTCGTTTGAATAAACGGACGTCGTCTTCGGCGTGCGACGGTCCGGTCTTTCGGGGCCAATTGGTGGATTTTTGTTCCGTCCATACCAGGAAGATGAATCTAACATCCATCCATCCATCCATTTTTATACCGCTTATTCCCTTTGGGGTCACGGGGGGCGCTGGAGCCTATCTCAGCTACAATTGGGCGGAAGGCGGGGTACACCCTGGAGAATTCGCCTATCTCAGCTACAATTGGGCGGAAGGCGGGGTACACCCTGGACAAGTCGCTACCTCATCGCAGGGCCGAACTGGCATCCAATGTTATTAAAAAAGTATATATTTTGAATCACGAATCAATTCTGAATCGAATTGTTACCCCCAATAATCGATGCGAATCGTATCGTGTGGTGCCCAAAGATTCACAGCCCTATCGGACTATAATGGCGGACTCTACGCGGAAATGGTGGAACAAAAAAAAAATTTAATAAACCGTGCAAAGGTTTTTTTTATACCAGCAAGAGGAAACTAATATGTGACGTGAAGTCATAACATGCAACTCAAGATATTTTAAGACTTATTTTGTCATATTGTGTTTATTATGGTTTCCAGCTAAGTAAATCCTGGAATGGAAAATCCAAGAAAATGTTGGGTTGTCAAAAAATTGATAATCAAAATTATAACAAGAAAGCTTGATATATTTTTAATTTGTATGTAATGAGTTTATATCTAATAATATGTTAACATTGGACGTTGACTTGCTGATATTCTATCGGTTTTTGTTACACCTCGACATGACGTCACAACTGGGAAAACAAAACATTGCACAATGGGTAAAGACGTCGTCTTCGGCGTGCAACGGTCCGGTCTTTCGGGGCCAGTTGGTGGATTTTTGTTCCGTCCATACCAGAAAGATGAAACTAATACGTGCCATAAAATCATAACAGGCAACTCAAGATATTTTAAGACTTCTTTAAATGAGTTTGACTTACAGCTAATGAAATCCTGGAATTTAAAATTTGGGGTTTTCAAAAAATTATCATCAAAATGATAACAAATAAAAGCTTTATATATTTCAATTTGTGTGTACTGAGTTTATATCTTATATTAGTTTCAAATTTGACGTTGAATTGCTGAATTGAATGAAATTGTAGAAGATATTGTATTGTTTTTGTTTCACCTCTACATGGAGATATCTGCTGACGTCACAACTGGGAAAACAAAACATTGCACAATGGGCAAATTCTGAACGGCTCGTTTGAATGAACGGACGTCGTCTTCGGCGTGCGACGGTCCGGTCTTTCGGGGCCAGTTGGTGGATTTCCGTTCCGTCCGACAGCTTTTTCCTTGTTGGATGCTTGGGTCAATCGTCTTAAGCTTTGTGTGGGCTTGGCCCCTTAGTTCCAGTGAAAGGAACTTTCAATGCTCCAGGATACCAAAACATTTTGGACAATTCCATTCTTCCAACCTTGTGGGAACAGCCTGACTGTGCACCAGTGCACAAAGCAAGGTCCATAAAGACATGGATGACAGAGTCTGGCGTGGATGAACTTGACTGCCCTGACACCCGACAGAACCCCTTTGGGATGACTTAGAATGGAGACTAAGAGCCAGACCTTCATGACCGATGGTGGAAAATTCCTACGAACACACTCCGCAACCTTGTGGGCGGCCTTACAAGAAAAGTTGAAGCTGTGATAGCTGCAAAAGGTTTGATTAAATTGAACCCTATGGGTTAGGAATGGGATGACACTTCAAGTTCATATGTGAGTCAAGGCAGGTGGCAAAGTATAGTGTAGATACTGTATGTATCATGAGTTTGTCACTGACTCTGTCTATAACTTTTATGGACAGAATTCCTAGGCGCAGTCAAGGCGTTGAGGGGGATCCGGTTTGGTGGCTGCAGGATTAGGTCTCTGCTTTTTGCAGATGATGTGGTCCTGATGGCTTCATCTGGCCAGGATCTTCAGCTCTCACTGGACCGGTTCACAGCTGAGTATGAAGCGACCGGGATGAGAATCAGCACCTCCAAGTCAGAGTCCGTGGTTCTCGCCCGCAAAAGGGTGGAGTGCTATCTAAGGGTTGGGGAGGAGACCCTGCCCCAAGTGGAGGAGTTCAAGTACCTCGGAGTCTTGTTCATGAGTGAGGGAAGAGTGGATCGTGAGATCGGTGCGGCGTCTTCAGTAATGCGGACGCTGTATTGATCCGTTGTGGCAAAGCTCTCAATTTACCGGTCGAGCTACATTCCCATCCTCACCTATGGTCATGAGCTTTGGGTTATGACTGAAAGGACAAGATCACGGGTACAAGCGGCCGAAACGAGTTTCCTCCGCCGGGTTGGGGGCCTCTCCCTTAGAGATAGGGTGAGAAGCTCTGCCATCCAAGGCGAGCTCAAAGTAAAGCCGCTGTTCCTCCACATGGAGAGAAGCCAGATGAGGTGGTTCGGGCATCTGGTCAGGATGCCACCCGAACGCCTCCCTAGGGAGGTGTTTAGGGCACGTCCAACCGGTAAGAGGCCACGGGGAAGACCCAGGACACATTGTGAAGACTATGTCTATCGGCTGGCCTGGGAACGCCTCGGGATCCCCCTTTGGAAGAGCTGGACGAAGCTGCTGCCCCCGCCACCCGACCTCGGATAAGCGGAAGAAGATGAATGGACGGATGGAGTTTGTCTGGCCTACACTGGAACGCGACAAGACAGGAGCGCAGATGTTTACTGAGAGACAAGTGTGTGCAGGTGTCAGAGGCCACGCTGGGTCATGATCAGCTCCCTCCGTGACATTTTCAATCTTCTCAGTCACGGCTGCCTGTATTGACATCCAATCAGACGCCGGCGTGGTGGGGGAGAAAAGCCCGCTGATTCCCTACCGGCCCGTATTGTCACTAAACGTCTCTTCCTCTCTATGGATTGTAAATGATTTAATTTGAGCACCAGATGCAGGCGTTCAGATTCCGCTCGCCTTTCGGGGCGTTTGGGGCGGGGAGAGGAAGGGAGAGGGGAGGGGGAAATGACAGGAAGGAGAGAAAACGCTTGGCAAAGTGACAGCCAACAGCGGCGCGGGTACTTGACGGAGCTTTCAAACACTGTGATTGTGTGTTTGTGCACGTGTGTGTGTGTGTGTTTCCACTTGGGTATCATGGCAGCTGAATGAAAATCAATCCGCTTCTACATCTGCCAGGCGTGGAGTGCGAGGGCACACAGATGGGCCTTCCTCGCCGCCGCCGCCGCGCTGGCTGGCTGGCTGGTTGGCTGTCAGGCTGGCAGGCGACCAAGTCAGGCCTTCTCCACTTCTCCTTTCCTCTCTCTACTCTCATCCTCTTTATCTTCTCTCCTCTCCGTCTCCTTGCTAATCAGATACCAAGGTCTGAAGAGTTGCATTGACATCTCCAAGTCACTCTGGCAGCAGATGTTCGGGCCCTCCGAAAGCTGCAATCTGGGCTCTAATCACCCCCATCATTGACAGCTCCGAGGGGCCCCTGTTGCAGCTCTGAATGGCAAATTAAAGCATTTTTTTATTTATTTTTTTTAGATAACGTCGGTAATTGGCTAAATCGTTCATAAGCCCGGAGATCACAGCTATAATCTGCATCCGAACACGATGGGTGTGTCGGCCCCCCCCCCCCCACCCCCCCACCCCCCGCGCATGTTGTCCTCTCACTTCGGTTTTCTTGCCTGGGTGTGTTTGATGCTTAATGATTTTCCCATCAGATTAACAAATACTAATCGTTTCCTCGGCCGCGGTTTGTCCCACTGTCATGTTTCCTCTCATCTGGCAAACCCATCTCATCTCTAACATTAACTCCATTAGAGGGGTAATTGGCTCTTAAGGCTCCGGCGGCCGTGGACTCCGAAGGCCACTTAATGTCCGTCTCCTCTTCTCCCGTCTCCTCGCTCCCCCAGTCGATCATCTACCTTCCCGGGTGAATGGCATTAACTAGTCCCGCAAAGAAATCTGGGGCCATATTAATGTTATCCTCGCCTCTCAGCCCCATTGCCCGGCTTATGAGTCCCGATCATTGGCGGCGATACGGCTAAATGGATATTTTTCGCTCACGTCACTCAAAAAACGGGCCACGAAATAACCCCAACTGCCGCGGATGAATATGTAAATTCTGCAGCCCCCCCAGCTCTCCCTATTTTTGAAAAACTAAATCTGTATTTAAAAAGATGTGGATTGGACACTCCGTCATCAACTTGCCCCTCATGCCCAAAGCCCTCACTCATCAATCAATCAATCAATGTTTATTTATATAGCCCTAAATCACAATTGTCTCAAAGGGCTGCACAAGCCACAACGACATCCTCGGTTCAGATCCCACGTAAGGGCAAGGAAAAACTCACAGCCCAGTGGGATGTCAATGTGAATGACTATGAGAAACCTTGAAAAGGACCACAGAGAGGACAGCTCAATTTTTGTTTCATCTGACGTCAGAAAGACAGAGATAAGTCTTTCCGGAGGAAAGTTATGTGGTTTAGATGAAACAAAAATTAAGCCACAAAACAGACCGAGAGCATAATACTACAACCACCATGCTTGACGGTATGAATTGTGTTCCTTGGATTAAAGGCCTCACCTTTTCTCCTCCAAACATATTGCCGGGTATTGTGGCCAAACAGCTCAATATTTTGTTTCATCTGACCACAGAACTTTCTTCCAGAAGGTCTTACCTTGGTCCATTATGTTCTGCAATGTATTTTAGTTATTCGAGTGATCGCTTGTTGAATCAACTTTTCAAGGGAAAGCCCGCAATTCCCAAATAGGCCAAACAGTTTGAAGTTGGAGCGGTTTTAATCAGGTGAAAAATGTGGAAGGTAGAGCGCGCCAAAGTCTGGAGAAGAAGAAGACCCAACTTCCGGGCTAATGATTTTAGGTTGTCATGAATAATTTGGAGGTAATTATATATATATATATATATATATATATATATATATATATATATATATATATCATAGAGCTATACTGCCCCCTTGTGTCTGTGCCGTCAACTCCCTCCAACCAAAATAAATATACCTTTTTCATGTTTCCATTTACTCTCTGTAAAGCCCCAGTTCCATTGGCAGCAAAACAGACCCAGAGCATGATACTACAACTACTATGCTTGACCGTAGGAATGGTGTTCCTGGGGATTAAAGGCTTCACCTTTTCTCCTCCAAACATATTGCTGGGTGTTGTGGCCAAACAGCTCAATTTTTGTTTCACCTGACATCACAAAGACAAACAAGTCTTTCTGGTGGAAAGTTATGTGGTCGGATGAAAATAAAAATTCCCGAATAGGCCGAACAGTTTGAAGTTGGAACGGTTTGAATCGGATGAAAAATGTGGAGGGTAGAGTGGGCTAAAATCTGGAGAAGAAGAAGACCCAACCTCTGGGGCTGATGATTTTAGGTTGTCCTGAGGAATTTGGAGGTAATTATTATATGTATATAAATAGATTTTTCATATATATAATAAAACATAGAGCTATATGGCCCCCCTGTGTCTGTGCCGTCAACTCCCTCCAACCATAATAAATACACCGTTTTCATTGTCCCATTCTCTGTAAAGCACCAGTTCCATTGGCAGAAAAACAGGCCCAGAGCATAATACTACCACCGCCATGCTTGACGGTAGGCCTGGTGTTCCCTGGGATTAAAGGCCTCACCTTTTCTCCTCCAAACATATTGCTGGGTATTGTGGCCAAACAGCTCAATTTTTGTTTCACCTGACATAACAAAAACAAAGATAAGTATTTAACCTCTAAATTAATCAGGACAACCTAAAATGTGGTCAGATGAAACAAAAATTCCCGAATAGGCCGAACAGTTTGAAGTTGTATATAAATATATTTTTCATATATATAATAAATCATAGAGCTATACCGCCCCCTTGTGTCTGTGCCGTCAACTCCCTCCAACCATAATAAATACACCGTTTTCATTGTCCCATTTATTCTCTGTAAAGCACCAGTTCTATTGGCAGCAAAACAGACCCAGAGCATGATACTACAACCACCATGCTTGACGGTAGGAATGGTGATCCTGGGATTAAAGGCCTCATCTTTTCTCCTCCAAACATCCATCCATCCATTTTCTACCGCTTTTTCACCTTTTGGGGTCACGGGGGGTATTGTGGCCAAACAGCTCAATTTTTGTTTCACCTGACATAACAAAAACAAAGATAAGTATTTAACCTCTAAATTAATCAGGATAACCTAAAATGTGGTCAGATGAAACAAAAATTCCCGAATAGGCCGAACAGTTTGAAGTTGTATATAAATATATTTTTCATATATATAATAAATCAGAGAGCTATACCGCCCCTTGTGTCTGTGCCGTCAACTCCCTCCAACTATAATAAATACACCTTTTTCATTGTCCCATTAACTCTCTGTAAAGCACCAGTTCTATTGGCAGCAAAACAGACCCAGAGCATGATACTACAACCACCATGCTTGATGGTAGGCATGGTGATCCTGGGATTAAAGGCCTCACCTTTTCTCCTCCAAACATATTACTGGGTATTGTTTCACCTGACATCACAAAGACAAACAAGTCTTTCTGGTGGAAAGTTATGTGGTCGGATGAAAATAAAAATTCCCGAATAGGCCGAACAGTTTGAAGTTGGAACGGTTTGAATCGGATGAAAAATGTGGAGGGCAGAGTGGGCTAATATCTGGAGAAGAAGAAGACCCAACCTCTGGGGCTGATGATTTTAGGTTGTCCTGAGGAATTTGGAGGTAATTATTATATGTATATAAATATATTTTTCATATATATAATAAATCAGAGAGCTATATCGCCCCTTGTGTCTGTGCCGTCAACTCCCTCCAACCATAATAAATACACCGTTTTCAATGTCCCATTTATTCTCTGTAAAGCACCAGTTCCATTGGCAGAAAAACAGGCCCAGAGCATAATACTACCACCGCCATGCTTGACGGTAGGCATGGTGATCCTGGGATTAAAGGCCTCATCTTTTCTTCTCCAAACATATTACTGGATGTTGGGACCAAACAGCTCAATTTTTTTCTTCAGCTGACCACAGAAGGTCTTATCTTTTTCTGCAACGTATTTTACTTATTCAAGTGAACGCCTGTTGAATCAACTTTGAGGGATTTCAGAAAGAACAGCCCTATTTTTTTCCCCCGAGGCCGAGAAGCTGCTTGTGTGAATAGATGCCCCCGTCTCCGAGGGACTGACGAATCAATCAATAACCTGCTGATTTAGTTCACATCCTTATCATCTCGCTTAATAGCCCTCTTTTGTCTCGGCGGAGCTCCGGGGTGGAAGGGGAGATGAATGAGAAGAGAGTCGCGGCTATCGAGGTGGAAAAGGGAAGAAAGCGGTCGTCACTTTCTGTTTGTTTGTGTTTGTATTTCTGCTGTTTCTTCGACGCCGGTAAGCGTAGAGGGGGGGAGGCGTTCCGAGCTCTGTTCAACAGCCGGGGGAAAGAGTCCCGCCACGAATTACCGGAGTAGGGGAAAGAAAAAAAATTAATTAGCAATATAAATGCCGGTCTGGTTGCATTATGTGCAATTGTCTTGCTATCTTCCCAGAAATGAGTCTTTCAAAAGAAACGTGCTGTATTAATCACCTTCTGAAATATTTGGGTGTGATCACCGAATGAATAGTTCGGCATTGAGGAGACGGTGTGTGTTTTTTTTTGGGGGGGGGTATTCATTGACATAGGCGATTGCCTCTTAATTATGACGGCGCACTCCTCCTATTGGCACCTATTAAATCTTGTGTTGCGGGCTCTGCTCGCCTGGCCCTGTATCTACTAATTACTTCTCTAATTGAATTTGCTCTCTGTCGCCAGGCTGCTTTTTAAGTGGCTGTTTGTTGCAGGGGCTCATTGTGTCTTTGTGTGACGGCGAGGTCTTGCTGACAGTAACAGGATGCATCCACCCCCCCCACCGGCCCCCGGCCTTCAGCCCTCTTTATCAATGCCTATAGCTCCCAGGCCCATGTAGGCATAAATGAAGAAAATTAATTAACGAGAGACAATTACAATGCATTCAGCCGGCCTCCAACCTCTCCCCTTTGTGGCTCCAATCCCGGAAGGACCGAGAGCTCTTCAGCGACTCATTGAAAAATGCATTTTTTTGACCCGTTGGTAAATAGTTTATGGATGATTTACTGGAAAATAGTACCGTGCCGCCTTGTCGTAAGTGTTTTTCCAACTCAAGGTTGAGATACACGATCGGGCGGATGTACAATATATTGCCGAAAGTATCTGTCCAGCCATTCCAAATGATGAGAATCAGGTGTCCTAATCACATGGCCCGGTGTATCAAATCAAGCACTTAGGCATGGAGACTGTTTCTACAAACATTTGTGAAAGAATGGGCCGCCATATCAATCAATCGATGTTTATTTATATAGCCGTAAATCACAAGTGTCTCAAAAGGGCTGCACAAGCCACAAGGACATCCTCGGATCAGATGCCACATGAGGGCAAGGAAATACTCACAACCCAGTAGGATGTCATTGAGAATGACTATGGAGAAACCTTTGAGAGGACCGCAGAGCGTTTTCCGTTCGGGCTCCAGTACTCTGGAATGCCCTCCCGGTAACAGTTCGAGATGCTACCTCAGTAGAAGCATTTAAGTCTCACCTTAAAACTCATCTGTATACTCTAGCCTTTAAATAGGCCTCCTTTTTAGACCAGTTGATCTGCCGCTTCTTTTCTTTCTCCTATGTCCCCCCCCTCCCTTGTGGAGGGGGTCCGGTCCGATGACCATGGATGAAGTACTGGCTGTCCAGGATGGACCGCTCGCCTGTATCGGTTGGGGACATCTCTACGCTGCTGATCCGCCTCCGCTTGAGATGGTTTCCTGTGGACGGGACTCTCGCTGCTGTCTTAGATCCGCTTTGAACTGAACTCTCGCGGCTGTGTTGGAGCCACTATGGATTGAACTTTCACAGTATCATGTTAGACCCGCTCGACATCCATTGCTTTCGGTCCCCTAGAGGCGGGGGGGTTGCCCACATCTGAGGTCCTCTCCAAGGTTTCTCATAGTCAGCATTGTCACTGGCGTCCCACTGGATGTGAATTCTCCCTGCCCACTGGGTGTGAGTTTTCCTTGCCCTTTTGTGGGTTCTTCCGAGGATGTCGTAGTCGTAATGATTTGTGCAGTCCTTTGAGACATTTGTGATTTGGGGCTATATAAATAAACATTGATTGATTGATTGATGTGGGTGACCCCCCCCCCCCCCCCCACCCTCTAGGGAAGACCGAATGCAATGGACGTCAAGTGGGTCTTCCATCATAGTGTGAGAGTCCAGACCATAGTGGATCTTCAAACCCCGTTTCCATAAGAATTGGGAAAATGTGTTAGATGTAAATATAAACGGAATACAATTATTTGCAAATCATTTTCAACCCATATTCAGTTGAATATGCTACAAAGACAACATATTTGATGTTCAAACTGATGAACATTTTTTTATTTTATGGAAAATAATCATTAACTTTGGAATTTGATGCCAGCAACACGTGACAAAGAAGTTGAAAAAGGTGGCAATAAATACTGATAAAGTTGAGAAATGCTCATCAAACACTTATTTGGAACATCCCACAGGTGTGCAGGCTAATTGGGAACAGGTGGGTGCCATGATTGGGTATAAAAACAGCTTCCCAAAAAAATGCTCAGTCTTTCACAAGAAAGGATGGGGCGAGGTACACCCCTTTGTCCACAACTGCGTGAGCAAATAGTCAAACAGTTTAAGAACAACCTTTCTCAAAGTGCAATTGCAAGAAATTTAGGGATTTCAACATCTACGCTCCATAATATCATCAAAAGGTTCAGAGAACCTGGAGAAATCACCCACATAAGCGGCATGGCCGGAAACTAACATTGAATGACCGTGACCTTCGAGCCCTCAGACGGCACTGTATCAAAAACAGACATCAATCTCTAAAGGATATCACCACATGGGCTCAGGAACACTTCAGAAAACCACTGTCACTAAATACAGTTGGTCGCTACATCTGTAAGTGCAAGTTAAAGCTCTACTATGCATAGCGAAAGCCATTTATCAACAACATCCAGAAACGCCTGGGCATGAGATCATCTAAGATGGACTGATGCAAAGTGGAAAAGTGTACTGTGGTCTGACGAGTCCACATTTCAAATTGTTTTTGGAAATATTCGACATCGTGTCATCCGGACCAAAGGGGAAGCGAACCATCGACGCAAAGTTGCAAAGCCAGCATCTGTGATGGTATGGGGGTGCATTAGTGCCCAAGACATGGGTAACTTACACATCTGTGAAGGCACCATTAATGCTGAAAGGTACATACAGGTTTTGGAACAACATATGCTGCCATCTAAGCGCCGTCTTTTTCATGGACGCCCCTGCTTATTTCAGCAAGACAATGCCAAACCACATTCAGCACGTGTTACACCAGCGTGGCTTCGTAAAAAAGAGTGCGGGTACTTTCCTGGCCCGCCTGCAGTCCAGACCTGTCCCCCATGGAAAATGTGTGGTGCATTATGAAGCGAAAATACGACAGCGGAGACCCCGGACTGTTGAACGACTGAAGCTCTACGTAAAAAAAGAATGGGAAAGAATTCCACTTTCAAAGCTTCAACAATTAGTTTCCTCAGTTCCCAAATGTTAATTGAGTGTTGTTAAAAGAAAAGGTCATTGTGACGGGCTCAAGCCGTCTTGCGGGTTCCAGGGACCACCAAGGAAGGACATGTCTTTGAGCAGGTGTGGACTTCTTTATCTTTCAATAAGCAAAGGGGTGGAATAGCTCGGTTGGTAGAGTGGCCGTGCCAGCAACTTGAGAGTTGCAGGTTCGATTCCCGCTTGTGCCATCCTAGTTACTGCCGTTGTGTCCTTGGGCAAGACACTTTACCCACCTGCTCCCAGTGCCACCCACACTGGTTTAAATGTAACTTAGATATTGGGTGTCACTATGTAAAGCGCTTTGAGTCACTTGAGAAAAACGCTATATAAATATAATTCACAAAGTCTTTTGCGTGTTGCTTTTCAGCCTTCCCCCGTTGTCTGCGTCTGCCTCTCGCTCTCGCTCTCTTCAGGGTTGCATGCGTCTCTCTCTCTCGTTCTTTCCCTGTTTCCCCACCTATCTCTCCGACGTTCACGGCCGGCCCCCTTTTGGAAGAGTGGCCGTGCGCAACCTGAGGGTCCCTGGTTCAAATCCCACCTAGTACCAACCTCGTCACGTCCGTTGTGTCCTGAGCAAGACACTTCACCCTTGCTCCTGATGGGTGCTGGTTGGCGCCTTGCATGGCAGCTCCCTCCACCAGTGTGTGAATGTGTGTGTGAATGTGGAAGTAGTGTCAAAGCGCTTTGAGTACCTTGAAGGTAGAAAAGCGCTATACAAGTACAACCCATAACCCATTAATTGTATCCAGGTGCGCAATCCACGCACCTGATCTCGCCGCTCGCTCGCCATCCACGCCTCCTCGCCGCCATCTTGGGCTGGGCTACAGCGTGCCTCGCCTCTCTGTCGGGCCGTCGGCTCCGCCTCTCCACAGTGTTGTAACGCAGTGGTGAACATGCCCTTTCCCAACTACTTTGTTGGGAAAGTTAATTATTACTTGCAAAAAAATATATAAAGTTAACGAGTTTGAACATCTTATCTTTGTAGTGCATTCAGCTGAATGTAGTTTGAAAAGGATTTGCAAATCGTTGTGCTCCATTTATATTTACATCCGACACAATTTCCCAACTGCTGTGGAAACGGGGTTTTTCTTATTTGAAAAGGATTTGCAAATCGTTGCATTCTGTTTTTATTTACGGATTTTGTACATAAGGATCCCTCCATATATATCGCCGCTCGCTCGCCATCCACGCCTCCTCGCCGCCATCTTGGGCTGGGCTCCAGCGTGCCTCGCCTCTCTGTCGGACCGTCGGCTCCGCCTCTCCACAGTGTTGTAACGCAGTGGTGAACATGCCCTTTCCCAACTACTTTGTTGGGAAAGTTAATGACTCCTTGCAAAAAAATATATAAAGTTAACGAGTTCGAACATCTTATCTTTGTAGTGCATTCAGCTGAATGTAGTTTGAAAAGGATTTGCAAACCAACACAATTTCCCAACTGCTGTGGAAACGGGGTTTTTCTAATTTGAAAAGGATCTGCAAATCGTTGGATTCTGTTTTTATTTACAGGTTCTGTACATACGGATCCCTCCATATATCAGCCAATCAACCATCTCCATCCAACTCTTTTGCGAGAACTTTCTCTCCTCTCCTCATATCGACCCTTTCCCTCCCTCCTCCATGTCATCCGTCCATCTCTCTCTCTCTCTCTCTCTTCATCGATCCTCGACCCACCCGCCCCCCTCTCTCTTCTTGGCGCTATCTCGCTTCCTCCTTTGTCTCCTTATCGAGGTTTTTCACGGTTTATGCCAGCCACTCTTATTGACAGGACTCCGGCAGCAAGGCCAACTAATGCATCCCCTAATCCCACCTTTTGTTACTACGGAATGTTCCGGCTCACTTCAAGCGCACACACGAGCACGTCCGCCCACGGGTTATGCCGGTGTACGGTGCGTATGAGGGAAAAAAGGCCACAATGATGTTGATCCCAGCTTTATACTTGTTGGTAAAGCCATCTATCAATCACCCAGACCCGCTAGTACTGATACCGAGTGTGTGTGTGTGTGTGTGTGTGTGTGTGTGTGTTGGTCTTGAGTGACAGTTGGAATCATGGCTGAGGACGTTTGATAAGCTTGTATTGTCGGTCGTCAGTCCCCCTCCTTCCCCACCTCCCTTCACACCTCCACCTCGATAAGAAATACATTGGAATAGAACTGATAACGTGTCGGAAACCGCAAAGCCCCACTTGCACACACACACACACACACACACACACACACACGCCACGGGAGAGGTGTCTTTCTTCAAACACCTCGGCTGTAAACGATACCCTCGGACAAACAGACACAACAACCCCTCTCTGGGAAATAAATAAACAGATTCGGAAGATGTGTGGGTGCAGGCGTAGGTGTGCGTGAGTTGGGGACCCGGAGGGCGTGTTTGTTGGAGAATGATGTGCGATACGGGCGGAGGATGTGCTATATAGGCTTAGTGAATAGGGTCTAGACGATAGCGCCGATGTTTGTGAACAGCGGTGAATGAATACAGTAATAGGCTTAGGGTTGCTGAGGCACAGTGTCGGACTTAACCAACAACATTGTGCTCTCAAAAGACTGACTGACAGCTGTCGGAGTGTGTGTAGTCGTATTTTTTAAAACATATTTGATAGATAACGGGATGCTCTGATTTAGGGTCCAAAAACAGAGAGAATATTAGTTCTATGTCATCTTGCCGGAGACTAAAACATACGGGCTCAGGCAAAAGGACTCTGCCTGCAAATATACAGAGTCTGTCTCGGAGATGGTCCACGGGTGTCCGGAAATTCAAGTATAACATGGTGAATTCCACATTCAAGGTTGAAACGTTATCTAAATTGTGGGACAATTAAAGAGTCTTCAAGCCCAAAGAGGGTTCAGTCTTGCGGTAAAAAATGGGTTGTTGGGAAACTATCAAAAACATGACTAGTTAATTGGACTATCTGAACTGTGGGACACAGGTGCAACAGAGATGGTCCACATGAACTCAGGGGTGTCCTGAAATTCAAGCATAACATGGTGAATTCCACATTCAAGGCTCTAACGTTATATAAACTCTGGGACAGTTAAACAGTCTTCTAGCTTAAGTGTTCAGCCTTGTGGTAAAATATATGTTGTTGGGAAACTATTGAAATTATGACTAGTTGTTTGGACTGTCTCAACTGTGGGACACAGGTGCAACAGAGATGGTCCACATGAACTCAGGGGTGTTCTGAAATTCAAGCATAATATGGTGAAGTCCACATTCAAGGCTCAAATGTTATGTAAACTGTGGGACAATTAAACGGTCTTCTAACCAAAGAGTGTTCAGTCTTGTGGTAAAAAATGTGTTGTTGGGAAACTATCAAAAACACGACTAGTTGTTTGGACTATCTCAACTGTGGGACACAGGTGCAAAATAGATGGTCCAACTATCAAAAATATGACAAGTTGTTTGGACTATCTGAACTGTGGGACACAGGTGCAAAAGAGATGGTCCACATGAACTCAGGGGTGTTTTCAAATTCAAGCATAACATAGTGAATTCCACATTCAAGGCTCAAACATTATCTAAACTGTGGGACAGTTAAACAGTCTTCTAGCCCAAGAGAGTTCAACCTTGCGGTAAAAAATATGTTGTTGGGAAACTATCAAAAACATGACTAGTTGTTTGGACTATCTGAACTGTGGGACACAGGTGCAACAGAGATGGTCCACATGAACTCAGGGGTGTTCTGAAATTCAAGCATAACATGGTGAATTCCACATTCAAGGCTCAAACGTTATCTGAACTCTGGGACAGTTAAACAGTCTTCTAGCCTAAGAGTGTTCAGCCTTGTGGTAAAAAATATGTTTTTGGGAAACTATTAAAATTATGACTAGTTGTTTGGACTATCTCAACTGTGGGACACAGGTGCAAAATAGATGTTCCACATGAACTCATGGGTGTCCTAAAATTAAAGCATAACATGGTGAAGTCCACATTCAAGGCTCAAATGTTATGTAAACTGTGGGACAATTAAACGGTCTTCCAGCGCTCAGAGTGTTCAGTCTTGCGGTAAAAATGTGTTGTTGGAAAACTATCAAAAACATGACTAGTTGTTTGGAATATCTGAACTTGAATATTTGACACCGGTCCACATGAACTCAGGAGTGTCCTGAAACTCAAGCATAACTTAGTGGCATAGCTCGGTTGGTAGAGCAGCCGTGCCAGCAATTTGAGGGTTGCAGGTTCGATTCCCGCTTCCGCCATCCTTGTCACTGCCGTTGTGTCCTTGGGCAAGACACTTTACCTACCTGCTCCCAGTGCCACCCACACTGGTTTAAATGTAACTTAGATATTGGGTTTCACTGTGTAAAGCGCTTTGAGTCACTAGAGAAAAGCGCTATATAAATATAATTCACTTCACTTCACTACATTCAAGGCTCAAATGTTATCTGAACAAGGGGTTCAGTTAAACGGTCTTCTCGCCTAAGAGTGTTAAGCATTGCGGTAAAAAATATGTTGTTGGGAAACTATCAAAAACATGACTAGTTGTTTGGACTATCTCAACTGTGGGACACAGGTGTAAAAGAGATGATCCACATGAACTCAGGGGTGTCCTAAAATTCAAGCTGGTGAATTCCACATTCAAGGCTCAAACGTTATCTGAACTCTGGGACAGTTAAACAGTCTTCTAGCCTAAGAGTGTTCAGCCTTGTGGTAAAATATGGGTTGTTGGGAAACTATCAAAAACATGTCTAGTTGTTTGGACTATCTGAACTGTGGGACACAGGTGCAAAAGAGAGGGTCCACATGAACTCAGGGGTGTTCTGAAACTTAAGCATAACATGGTGAATTCCACATTCAAGGCTCAAATGTTGTCTGAACTGTGGGACAATTAAACGGTCTTCTAACCAAAGAGTGTTCAGTCTTGCGGTAAAAAATGCGTTGTTGGGAAACTATCAAAAACATGACTAGTTGTTTGGACTATCTGAACTGTGGGACACAGGTGCAACAGAGATGGTCCACATGAACTCAGGGGTGTTCTGAAATTCAAGCATAATATGGTGAATTCCACATTCAAGGCTCAAACGTTATCTGAACTCTGGGACAGTTAAACAGTCTTCTAGCCTAAGAGTGTTCAGCCTTGTGGTAAAAAATGGGTTGTTGGGAAACTATCAAAAACACGTCTAGTTGTTTGGACTATCTGAACTGTGGGACACAGGTGCAAAAGAGATGGTCCACATGAACTCAGGGGTGTCCTGAAATTCAAGCATAACAGAGTGAATTCCACATTCAAGGCTCAAACAATATCTAAATTGTGTTACCATTAAACAGTCTTCTAACCTAAGAGTGTTCAGCCTTGCGGTAAAAAATACGTTGTTGGGAAACCATCCAAAACATGACTAGTTGTTCGGACTATCTCAACTGTGGGACCCAGGTGCAAAAGAGATAGTCCACATGAACTCAGGGGTGTCCTGAAATTCAAGCATAACGTAGTGAATTCCACATTCAAGGCTCAAACAATATCTAAATTGTGGGACAATTAAACAGTCTTCAAGCCCAAAGAGTGTTCAGTCTTGCGGTAAAAAATGTGTTGTTGGGAAACTATCAAAAACATGACTAGTTGTTTGGACTATCTGAACTGTGGGACACAGGTGCAACAGAGATGGTCCACATGAACTCAGGGGTGTCCTGAAATTCAAGCATAACATGGTGAATTCCACATTCAAGGCTCAAACGTTATCTAAATTGTGGGACGGTTAAATGGTCTTCAAGCCCAAAGAGTGTTCAGTCTTGGGGTAAAAAATATGTTGTTGGGAAACTATCAAAAACACGTCTAGTTGTTTGGACTATCTGAACTGTGGGACACAGGTGCAACAGAGATGGTCCACATGAACTCAGGGGTGTTCTGAAATTCAAGCATAACATGGTGAATTCCACATTCAAGGCTCAAACGTTGTCTGAACTGTGGGACAATTAAACGGTCTTCTAACCTAAGAGTGTTCAGCCTTGCGGTAAAAATACGTTGTTGGGAAACCATCCAAAACATGACTAGTTGTTTGGACTATCTGAACTGTGGGACACAGGTGCAACAGAGATAGTCCACATGAACTCAGGGGTGTCCTGATATTCAAGCATAATATGGTGAATTCCACATTCAAGGCTCAAACGTTGTCTGAACTGTGGGACAATTAAACGGTCTTCTAACCTAAGAGTGTTCAGCCTTGCGGTAAAAATACGTTGTTGGGAAACCATCCAAAACATGACTAGTTGTTTGGACTATCTGAACTGTGGGACACAGGTGCAACAGAGATGGTCCACATGAACTCAGGGGTGTTCTGAAATTCAAGCATAACATGGTGAATTCCACATTCAAGGCTCAAACAATATCTAAATTGTGGGACAATTAAACAGTCTTCAAGCCCAAAGAGTGTTCAGTGTTGCGGTAAAAAATGTGTTGTTGGGAAACTATCAAAAACATGACTAGTTGTTTGGACTATCTCAACTGTGGGACACAGGTGCAAAAGAGATAGTCCACATGAACTCAGGGGTGTCCTGAAATTCAAGCATAACATAGTAAAATTCCACATTCAAGGCTCAAACAATATCTAAATTGTGGGACAATTAAACAGTCTTCTAACCTAAGAGTGTTCAGCCTTGCGGTAAAAATACGTTGTTGGGAAACCATCCAAAACATGACTAGTTGTTTGGACTATCTGAACTGTGGGACACAGGTGCAAAAGAGATGGTCCACATGAACTCAGGGGTGTCCTGATATTCAAGCATAATAAGGTCAATTCCACTTTCAAGGCTAAAAAGTTATCTAAATTGTGGGACAATTAAACGGTCTTCTAACCTAAGAGTGTTCAGCCTTGCGGTAAAAAATATGTTGTTGGGAAAGTATCAAAAACATGACTAGTTGTTTGGACTATCTGAACTGTGGGACACAGGTGCAAAAGAGATGGTCCAACTAGCATAAACACGACTAGTTGTTTGGACTATCTCAACTGTGGGACACAGGTGCAACAGAGATGGTCCACATGAACTCAGGGGTGTTCTGAAATTCAAGCATAACATGGTGAATTCCACATTCAAGGCTCAAATGTTATCTGAACTCTGGGACAGTTAAACAGTCTTCTAGCCTAAGAGTGTTCAGCCTTGTGGTAAAAAATATGTTGTTGGGAAACTATTGAAATTATGACTAGTTGTTTGGACTATCTCAACCGTGGGACACAGGTGCAAAAGAGATGGTCCACATGAACTCAGGGGTGTCCTGAAATTCAACCATAACATAGTGAAATCAACATCAAAGGCTCAAACATTATCTAAACTTTAGGACAACTAAACGGTCTTCTAGCCTAAGAGTGTTCAACCTTGCAGTAAAGAATGTGTGGTTGGGAAACTATCAAAAACATGACTAGTTGTTTGGACTACCTCAACTGTGGGACACAGGTGCAACAGAGATGGTCCACATGAACTCAGGGGTGTCCTCAAATTCAAGCATAACATGGTGAATTCCACATTCAAAGCTAAAATGGTATCTTAAGGGTAATTTAATATTTGGCATATGACTAAATGGAGCCCATACAACAGTTTGGCATTAGGAAACACTGTTAGAGATTACTACACTATGACATCAGTATAATGGCTAAAGTTTTCAAAAAGTTCAGTTTCTAAAGACAAAAAATGTAACTATTTGTGATGGAACTGTCAAGCAGATGAAATATTTTGTCCGAGCTCACTGTTGTTTGAAAGTTTAGTCATACAATTTCGGGCTGACCTACAATTAAAATAAACATAAATGACATACCCCTGTTTTTTTGTTAAGAGAAAGGAGGCTAACAATACGCAAGAGCTGCACTTTAGTGTGAGGAAAGTGGACCAAAAAATGTTGAGAACACAACATTTGCAGGAGTGGTCCATTACGGTGAAAAACAGTGACCTGTGAGGAGATTTCAAGAAAAAAGGGGGTGGGGGGGGGGGGGGGGGGGGGGTACAAATATGTTATAAAAAGAAAGCATACAAGATAAAGAAAGGGTGAAATTACCAGGGGGCAATAGAAAATGTGCATTAACGGCGACTGTGATGAAGTTAGATTTTTTTTTTTTTGTGTTGTGTGCAGTGACTTAGAGACTAAGGAGGCAGAAAGGGGTGGAGGGGGCGTGGGGGGGTAGAAATCAATGGTAAATTACGCGCGCTCGGCTGGACCATTGTACAGTACGGCTGCCATATTCTGCAGAAGCTACTTTCAAGATGATGCACCCAAATGGACTCCAAGATCATTTTTATTGATTTTGAGGAGCTGCCAATAAAGACAAGAGGACTGTGTGTGTGTGTGTGTGTGTGTGTGTGTGTGTTCTTGTATGTCTACCCTTCTTGAGACATCAACAAGGAAAAGTTTCGTCCATGTGAGGACCTGTGTGTGTGTGTGTGTGTTTTTGTATGTCTACCCTTCTTGAGACATCAACAAGGAAAAGTTTCGTCCATGTGAGGACCTGTGTGTGTGTGTGTGTGTGTGTGTGTGTGTGTGTGTGTGTGTGTGTGTGTGTGTGTGTGTGTGTGTTCTTGTATGTCTACCCTCCTTGAGACATCAACAAGGAAAAGTTTCGTCAATGTGAGGACCGGTGTGTGTGTGTGTGTGTGTGTGTCTACCCTTCTTGAGACATCAACAAGGAAAAGTTTCGTCCATTTGAGGACCGGTGTGTGTTCTTGTATGTCTACCCTCCTTGAGACATCAACAAGGAAAAGTTTCGTCCATGTGAGGACCTGTGTGTGTGTGTGTGTGTGTCTTCTTGTGTTCTTGTATGTCTACCCTTCTTGAGACATAAACAAGGAAAAGTTCCGTCCATGTGAGGACCGGTGAACAAGTTAGGACATAAATCATGGTCCCAATATGGGAAAAAAACAAACATTGCATCTAATAGAGAATGTCTCATGTGCCCCCCTGGTCCCAAAAAGGAGGGATTTTTTAAATTGACTGAGTGTCGGTTTTAAAAGTTGCTCCACCTTTGGTCAACATATGAAATAACAAGTGTGTGTAAGAAATTGAAATTCACCACCTTTGGCTACAGTTATTTAATATATATATATATATATATATATATATATATATATATATATATATATATATATATATAAATATATATATATATATATATATATATATATACATATATATATATATATATATATATGTATATAGATACATACTGTAATAACTAGAAGTAAATAATGAAGATTAAAAAACAAATACAAACAAAAAATTTAAAATAAATGAAATAAAAGCCGTGTTTTTGTCACAATATGTCGACTTTTGTCTGATGAAATTGGAAACAAGTTCTCAAATTATTTCTGTTTCTGCAATATTTTCCCATGAAATAGTCACTTTTTGATGTAAAATGTTTACCTTTTAATGCAAAATGGTGACATTTGTCATATAAAATTCTGACATTTATCACAATATTGCTAATTTGTTTGTTGATCTTGTAAATTAGTGACATTTTTTTGAGTAGAATTATGACCTTTATCATAAGTGTGCCAAGTATAATGCCGATTTTTATTATAACATTGCCAACATTTTTAGGATTTCTTAGAAAATTGTGACGGTTGTCGAGTAAAATTACGACCATTTTCATAAAATTGGCAACATTTTCAGCTTTTCTTGTAAAATTGCGACTGTTGCTGAGTAAAATCCCAGCTTATATCATAATATTGCAGAGGTGTTCAGTTTTATTGTACAATTTCAGACAGGTGCTGGGTAAAATTATGACTTTTATGACTTTTTTCTTGAAATTGTGACCTTTTTCTTGTGAAATTCCAACTCATTTTTCAGAACAAGCATTTTTATATATATATGTATATATATATATATATATATATATATATATATATATATATATATATATATATATATATATATATATATATATATATGATTAATGTTGTAAATACGAATCTTTGAATAGCTAGAAAGGGTGGTCCTAAAGAGGTAAGCATTTTTTTCGGAGGTCTCAAGAAGGTACGAACTACAAGAGTGTGTGTGTGTGTGTGTGTGTGTGTGTGTGTGTGTGTGTGTGTGTGTGTGTGTGTGTGTGTGTGTGTGTGTGTGTGTGCGTGCGTGTGTGTTGTGTGTTCTTGTATGTCTACCTTCCTTGAGACATCAACAAGGAAAAGTTTCGTCCATGTGAGGACCTGTGTGTATGTGTGTGTGTGTGTGTGTGTGTGTGTGTGTGTGTGTGTGTGTGTGTGTGTGTGTGTGTGTGTGTGTGTGTGTGTGTAATTATAACCTTTATCATAATTGTGCCAAGTATAAAGCCGATTTTTATTATAACATTGCCAACATTTTTAGGTTTTCTTAGAAAATTGTGACGGTTGTCGAGTAAAATTACGACCATTTTCATAACATTTTCACATTTTCAGCTTTTCTTGTAAAATTTGGACTATTGCTGAGTAAAATCCCAACTTATATCATAACATTGCAGACGTGTTCAGTTTTTCTTGTACAATTTCAGACAGTTGCTGAGTAAAATTCTGACTTTTATGACTTTTTTCTTGAAATTGTGACCTTTTTCTAGTGAAATTCCAACTCATTTTTCAGAACAAGCTTTTATATATATATTATATATATATATCTATCTATATATATATATGACTAATGTTGTAAATACGAATTTTTGAATAGCTAGAGAGGCTGGTCCTAAAGAGGTAAGCATTTTTTTCGGAGGTCTCAAGAAGGTACGAACTACAAGAGTGTGTGTTTGTGTGCGTGCATGCGTACGCGTAGGAGAGATGTTGGGATATGTGTCACGGAGCTGCTACAATACATTGGGACTCTGGCTTTGTCCCTGCCCACACATTAGCAAGTCCCTGTCCCGCTACTTTTCATTTACATTAGCCACTGGCCGGGCGAACAAGGCTAACCGCTCAAAGAGAGAAAGAGAGCGCTGTCCATTACAGGATTGGCCTGGCAGCCGATGCGGCCATTGTTTGGGCTCAGGAACCTAGAAATATTTTGGCGTCGGGGACTGCTCACGTGGACATTATCAATGCCGTCTATTATATTAAGATTGGATTTTCAGACTAGATGTGTGTGTTTTGAAGTCTTTGAAGTGACTCCAGAAACAACATTTGAACCTTTGCAGAGTTCAAATGTTGCCTGATCAACCGTGGCAAACCCTAACCCAAAACTGGAGAAGTCAGCATGTTGTGTGATTCGTCAATAAAAACAACGATTTGCAAATCCTTTCAACTTATGTTCAATTGAATAGACTTCAAAGACAAAATACTTCATGCATATTTTTGTTTGCAAATAATAATTGACTTAGAATTTAATGGCAGCAACACATTGCAAACAAGTTGGTTGATCCTTTTTACCACTGTGTTACATGGCCTTTACGTTTAACAACACCCAGTAAACGTTTTTGGGAACTGAGGAGACACATTTTTGAAGCTTTTCAGGTGGAATTCTTACCCATTCTTGCTTGATGTACAGCTTAAGTTGTTCAACAGTCCGGGGTCTCCGTTGTGGTATTTTAGGCTTCATAATGCGACGCTCATTTTCAATAGTAGACATGTCTGGATTTTTACTATGAAGCCACGCTGTTGTAACACGTGGACTGGAATAAGCAGGGGCGCCCATGATAATGTTGCTTGGACGGCAACATGTGTTGCTCCCAAACCTGTATGTACCTTTCAGCATTAATGGTGCCTTCAGAGATGTGTAAGTTACTCATGCCTTGGGCACGAATACACCCCCCATACCATCACACATGCTGCTTTTTCAACCTAGCGCCTAAAACAATCCGGATGGTTCTTTCCTCCTAGTTCCGGAGGACACGATTGTCCGCAGTTTCCAAAAACAATTTTTCACTTTTCCACTATGCACCAGTCCATCTTAGATGAGCTCGGGCCAAGCGAAGCCGCCGGCATTTCTGGGTGTTGTTGATAAATGGCTTTTTGCTTTGGCATAGTAGAGTTTTAACTTGCACTTACAGGTGTAGCGACGAACTGTAGTTACTGACAGTGTTTTTTTGAAGTGTTCCTGAGCCCATGTGGTGATATCGCTTACACGCTGATGTCGGTTTTTCATGCGGTACCGCCTGAGGGATCCAAAGTCCATAATATCATCGCTTACGTGCAGTGATTTCTCCAGATTCTCTGAACTTTTTGGATGATTTTACGGACCGCAGATGGTAAAACCCCTAAATTCTTGGCAATAGCTTGTCGAGGATAGTTGTTCTAAAACTGTTTGACAATTTGCTCACAAAGTAGTGACCCACACCCCATCCTTTTTTGTGAATTACTTAGCATTTCATGGAAGCTGCTTTTATACCCAATCGTGGCACCCACCTGTTCCCAATTAGCCTGCACACCTGTGGGATGTTCCATATAAGTGCTTGATGAACATTCCTCAACTTTATCAGTATTTATTGCCACCTTCCCCACCTTCCTTGTCACCTGTAACTTGCACTTACAGATGTAGCGACGAACTGTAGTTACTGACAGTGGTTTTCTGAAGTGTTCCTGTGCCAATGTGGTGATATCCTTCACACACTGATGTGGCTTTTTGATGCTGTACCGCCTGAGGGATCGTAGGTCTGTAATATCATCGCTTATATGCAGTGATTTCTCCAGATTCTCTGAACCTTTTGATGATATTACGGACCGTGGATGGTGAAATGTGTTGTTAGTGTAGTGGAATTTCTGACTTTTATACCATATTTTGTTTCTGTTGAAGTCCTAAAAGAAAATCTGTCCAAAAAATGTAAGAGGTCTGCTCTTTTCTTTTGTTCCTATTCCTATTGAGTTTGTGGTCGCTCTGACCATTCTAAGAAATGTTTTGACTGTTTGTTATGGCTAAGGGTTCCACGGTTGTTTTGGAGCCAGCAGTTGCAAAACAACTAGACCTTGACACATGAGGAAAACATATAAAAAGCCAGGAGACCAATATTTGATTTGATTTGCATGATTCTGAATCCTTCGGAGGATGATGTCTGTCTGCATTGGCAATTCAATCCAACTTGTACTTTTGAGTATGGGTAAATAAAACTTTTGTACTAAAACCACTTTGCGTGCAGTTTAAGCTTCGGGCCTTTTCACCACATTAGTTCAGGTGTTCCTTGTTCTTACGAGTTAAAACACTCACATAAATTATTGATAATGTTAAAAAAACGTGTAATTTACTCTCATTCACTTCGGTGCGTTTTATTTGAGGATCATACCACTTTATTTTATATATTTTATATATCGCAAAGATGACTAATGATCTATTGCTAACGATGGATTCTGATGCGTCATCTATGTTGCTGCTCCTCGATCTTAGCGCTGCTTTCGATACCGTCGATCATAATATTTTATTAGAACGTATCAAAACACGAATTGGTATGTCAGACTCAGCCCTGTCATGGTTTAACTCTTATCTTACTGATAGGATGCAGTGTGTCTCCCATAACAATGTGACCTTGGACTACGTTAAGGTAACGTGTGGAGTTCCCCAGGGTTCAGTACTTGGCCCTGCACTCTTCAGCATCTACATGCTGCCGCTAGGTGACATCATACGCAAATATGGTGTTAGCTTTCACTGTTATGCTGATGACACCCAACTCTACATGCCCCTAAAGCTGACCAACACGCCGGATTGTAGTCAGCTGGAGGCGTGTCTTAATGAAATTAAACAATGGATGTCCGCTAACTTTTTGCAACTCAACGCCAAAAAAACGGAAATGCTGATTATCGGTCCTGCTAGACACCGAACTCTATTTAATAATACAACTCTAACATTTGACAACCAAACAATTAAACAAGGCGACACGGTAAAGAATCTGGGTATTATCTTCGACCCAACTCTCTCCTTTGAGGCACACATTAAAAGCGTTACTAAAACGGCCTTCTTTTATCTCCGTAATATCGCTAAAATTCGCTCCATTCTGTCCACTAAAGACGCTAAGATCATTATCCATGCGTTTGTTACGTCTCGTCTCGATTACTGTAACGTATTATTTTCGGGTCTCCCCATGTCTAGCATTAAAAGATTACAGTTGGTACAAAATGCGGCTGCTAGACTTTTGACAAGAACAAGAAAGTTTGATCACATTACGCCTGTACTGTATATACCTTTATATACATATATACATACATATATACCTATACTGTATATACCTTTATATACATATATACATACATATATACCTGTACTGTATATACCTTTATATACATATATACATACATATATACCTATACTGTATATACCTTTATATACATATATACATACATATATACCTGTACTGTATATACCTTTATATACATATATACATACATATATACCTGTACTGGCTCACCTGCACTGGCTTCCTGTGCACTTAAGATGTGACTTTAAGGTTTTACTACTTACGTATAAAATACTACACGGTCTAGCTCCATCCTATCTTGCCGATTGTATTGTACCATATGTCCCGGCAAGAAATCTGCGTTCAAAGGACTCCGGCTTGTTAGTGATTCCCAAAGCCCAAAAAAAAGTCTGCGGGCTATAGAGCGTTTTCCGTTCGGGCTCCAGTACTCTGGAATGCCCTCCCGGTAACAGTTCGAGATGCCACCTCAGTAGAAGCATTTAAGTCTCACCTTAAAACTCATTTGTATAGTCTAGACTTTAAATAGACTCCCTTTTTAGACCAGTTGATCTGCCGTTTCTTTTCTTTTTCTTCTATGTCCCCCCCTCCCTTGTGGAGGGGGTCCGGTCCGATCCGGTGGCCATGTACTGCTCGCCTGTGTATCGGCTGGGGACATCTCTGCGCTGCTGATCAGCCTCCTCTTGGGATGGTTTCCTGCTGGCTCCGCTGTGAACGGGACTCTCGCTGCTGTGTTGGATCCGCTTTGGACTGGACTCTCGCGACTGTGTTGGATCCATTGTGGATTGAACTTTCACAGTATCATGTTAGACCCGCCCGACATCCATCGCTTTCCTCCTCTCCAAGGTTCTCATAGTCATCATTGTCACCGACGTCCCACTGGGTGTGAGTTTTCCTTGCCCTTATGTGGGCCTACCGAGGATGTGGTAGTGGTTTGTGCAGCCCTTTGAGACACTAGTGATTTAGGGCTATATAAGTAAACATTGATTGATTGATTGACATGGCACAGAGATGTATGGATAACCTGCAGATGCATTTGCAACGATAGTCAACAAAATCAAAGAGGTGAGTTTTGTTGATTTTGACTGCCAGCTAATCGATGCTAACATGCTACGCTAATCGACGCTAACATGCTATTTAACGGCGGTGCTAAAGCAGACATGGCTGCAGATGCATTTGCAACTATGTTACGTTTCCTTCCACCCACATTTAATGCGAAACAAACACTTACCAATCGACGGATTTAAGTTGCTCCAGTGTCAAAAGATGCGAAAGTCCTGATCGTTTGGTCCGCACATTTTACCGGCGATGCTAACGCAGCTATTCGGCCATGCTATGGCTATGAATAGCGTCAATAGCTTCAGTTTCTTCTTCAATACTTTCATACTCCAACCATCCGTTTCAATACATGCGTAATCTGTTGAATCGCTTACGTGGCTGAAGTCCGAGTTTGAATCCGAGCTAATGTCGCTATATCTTGCTGTGGTATTCCCATTGTTTGTTTACATTGGCAGCACTGTGTGACATCACAGGGAAATGGATAGTGGTTTCGAAGATAGCGAAAATAAGGCACTTTAAAGCTTTATTTAGGGATATTCCCGGACTGGTAAAATTTAGAAAAAAACTTTAAAAAATACAACCGGCCACTGGGAACTGATTTTTATTGTTTTTAACCCTTTTGAAATTGTGATAATGTTCCCCTTTAAGCTAAATATATGTTTTTTGTCGTAAAGGGAAATACGTTGAGGTGTCATTCGTTAATGATGGATTATAATTGGTAAAAACACCTTGGATTAAGTTTCAACAGATAACTTTCCTCCAGAAAGTCTTATATTTGTCCGTGTGATGTCAGATGAAACTAAAAAAATCGAGCCGTTTGGCCACAACACCCAGCAATATGTTTGAAGGAGAAAAGGTGAGGCCTTTAATCCCAGGAATACCACACCTACCGTCAAGCATGGTGGTGGTAATTGGTTTTACCCTTTAAATTCTTTTTTAATCATATTTATTTTATATTGGTTTTATATGTATTTATGTTTTATTTTGCCCCCCGTGACCCTAACAGGGAATAAGCGGTAGAAAATGGATGGATATGTTTTATTTTTTGTTTTTATTCAGTCATTGGTGGAGCTCAGGATAGTATTTGAATATCCATCCATCCATTTTCTACCGCTTATTCCCTTTTGGGGTCACGGGGGCGCTGGCGCCTATCTCAGCTACAATCGGGCGGAAGGCGGGGTACACCCTGGACAAGTCGCCACCCCATCGCAGAGTATTTGAATATTGTTTGACATATTGTTTTGCAGCACTTTGGAAACATTTTGTTGTTCAAATCTGCCGTATAAACAAAGTGGATTGGGGATTGGATTGGTAGTATTATCATCAATGAGTTGAGTTTTTCCTTGCCCTGATGTGTGGGATCTGAGCCCAGGATGTCGTTGTGGCTTTGAGACACTTGGTGATTTCGGGCTATATAAGTCAACATTGATAAGAGTGAAATCCCTTAATTCCTTGCAATAGGTCATGAGAAATGTAGCTCTTAAACTATTCGACAATTTGCTCACACATTTGTTCACAAAGCGGTGACCCTCGCCCTGTCCTTGTTTGTGACCGGCAACTGCTTTTATACCCAATCACGGCACCCGCCTGTTCCCGACTAGCCCGTTCACCTGTGGTATGTTCATAAAAATGCGTTTGACGAGCACTCCTCAACTTTCTCTGTCTTTTTTGCCACTTGTGCCAGCTTTTTTTACACTTGTTGCAGCCATTCAATTCCAAACCAGCTAATGTTTGCAAAAAATAACAAAGCTTTAAAGGCCTACTGAGCGCAGTCTGATAGTTTATATACCAATGATAAAATATTAACATTGCAACACATGCCAATACGGCCGGTTTAGTTTACTAAATTGCAATTTTTAAATTTCGCGCGGAAGTATCCTACTAAAACGTTGCGGTATGATGACGTGTGCGCGATTGTAGAGCACATTTTGATCCACCACCGTTCACAGCTATAAGTCGTCTGTTTTCATCGCATAATTCCACACTATTATGGACTTTGCTGAATCTTTTGCAATTTGTTCAATGAATAATAGAGACGTCAAAGAAGAAAGCTGTAGGTGGGAAGCGGTGTATTGCGGCCGCCTTTAGCAACGCAAACACAGCCGGTGTTTCATTGTTTACATTCCCGAAAGATGACGGTGAAGCTTTACTATGGAACAGAGCGGTCAAGCGAACACGGTTGGATTGGACCACACACACAAAGTACAGTGTTTTATGCAGCGATCATTTCCAAAGATCGTGTTTCGAAGAGGGTCCCTTGCGAAGGGCAGAGATGGGCATCGCTACCACACGTCGACTGGTGCTGAAGAAAGGTGTGGGGCCGACCTTCAGGTTGTACAGGTACCACCATATAATCTCACTAAAACACTAGTAGCACAATAAGCAGATAAGGGATTTTCCATTTTGATCCAGCACCGATCCCAGCTATAAGTCGTCTGCTTTAGTCGCATAATTAAACTGTATTCTGGACATCTGTGTTGCTGAATCTTTGGTAATTTCTTCAATGAATAATGGAGACGTCAAAGAAGAAAGCTGTAGGTGGGAAGCGGTGTATTGCGGCCGCCTTTAGCAACACAAACACAGCCGGTGTTTCCTTGTTTACATTCCCGAAGGTGAAGCTTTACTATGGAACAGAGCGGTCAAGCGAACATGGTTCCCAACCACAAGTCAACCGGCAGGTTTCCGTGAGAAAATGGTGGTAATAAGCCGGCTCTTACCGTAGACATGAGCGGAGAGCTTGCGTCTTTCCTCCTGCAGCTGCGGACTCTCTTGCTTCCTCCCACCGGCCGCCCCCGACCGTCGGATGCTTACACCATGGAGGAGGGGGGGGGGGAGGGATCTCAGCCCAGCTGCCTTGCCTCGTCGAGACACGTGGCTTCCTTCAAAGACACTGATGGTCACTACGCCCGTGGCCACACCCCTCCGACTTTCAGATACGACCATATAATCTCACTAAAATAGTAGTACCACAATAAGCAGATAAGGGATTTTCCAGAAGTATCCTAGTAAATTTGTCTAATAACATCTGAATCGCTTCCACTGTATAGTCCTTCACTCTCACTTTCCTCATCCACGAATCTTTCATCCTCGCTCAAATTAATGGGGAAATCGTCGCTTTCTCGGACCGAATCGCTCTTGCTGCTGGTGGCCATGATTGTAAACAATGTTAAGATGTGAGGAGCTCCACAACCCGTGATGTCACACGCACACATCGTCTGCTACTTCCGGTACAGGCAAGGCTTTTTTATCAGTGACCAAAAGTTGCTAACTTTATCGTGGATGTTCTCTACTAAATCCTTTCAGCAAAAATATGGCGAAATGATCAAGTATGACACATAGAATGGAGCTGCTATCCCCGTTTAAATAATAACGGTGGGTAGTAACGCGCTACATTTACTACGTTACATCTACTTGAGTAACTTTTGGGATAAATTGCACTTCTAAGAGTAGTTTTTATGCATCATACTTTTACTTGTACTTGAGTATATTTATAGAGAAGAAACGCTACTTTTACTCCGCTCCATTTATCTGCAATCAGGTCGCTACTTTTTTTTTTTTTTATCGATCTGTTAATGTTTGTTTTGGTTTATGACAAGGCTTCAAAGTAGGATCTGCGCATGCCTGCGTTTCACCAATCAAATGCAGGCACTGGTGACGTTGGACCAATCAAACAGAGCCAGGTGGTCACGTGACCGTCAGACGTAGAACCCGACATGTTTTAAAACTTATTGGGGTGTTACCATTTAGTGATCAAATGTACGGAATATGTACTGTACTGTGCATTCTACTAATAAAAGTTTTAATCAATCAATTAAAAGTGTAAAGGACAAAAGACACTTTTTATTTCAACCGTACTTCCCGTCAAAAGCCTAAAGACCGATCGCACAGTTCCTGTCTTCACAATAAAAGCGCCGCTCCATCGCGCCTGCGCCAACAAAATAAGAGTCTCCGAAAGCCATCACAAACAAGCTAGCAAGCTACGGAATTTGCCGCCAAAGTATTTCTTGTAAAGTGTATAAAAACGAATATGGAAGCTGGACAAACAAAATGCCAAAAACCAACGACTTTCATGTGGTATTAGACAGGAAGGAGGAACTTTTTTTCTCCTCCATTTGAAAACCGGGACATTACCAGCACTACACTGTCTGATTCCATTTAATGCAAGTCATCAGAATCAGGTAATACACCAACTTATATTCTTGTTTTCATGAAAGGTAGGAATCTATATCTCTCGCTGCTGTGTTGGATGCGCTTTGGACCGGACTCTTGCGACTGTGTTGGATCCATTATGGATTGAACTTTCACAGAATCATGTTAGACCCGCTCGACATCCATTGCTTTCCTCCTCTCCAAGGTTCTCATAGTCATCATTGTTACCGACGTCCCACTGGGTGTGAGTTTTCCTTGCCCTTATGTGGGCCTACCGAGGATGTCGTAGTGGTTTGTGTTGTGGTTTGTGCAGCCCATTGAGACACTAGTGATTTAGGGCTATATAAGTAAACATTGATTGATTGATTTATTGATATTATGTTAGAGCACTATGGACTGGACTCACACTATTATGTTAGATCCACTATGGACTGGACTCTCACACTATTATGTTAGATCCACTATGGACTGGACCCACACTATTATGTTAGATCCACTATGGACTGGACTCTCACTATTATGTTAGATCCACTATGGACTGGACTCTCACACTATTATGTTAGATCCACTATGGACTGGACTCTCACTATTATGTTAGATCCACTATGGACTGGACCCACACTATTATGTTAGCTCCACTATGGACTTGACTCACACTATTATGTTAGACCCACTATGGACTGGACTCTCTCACTATTATGTTAAATCCACTATGGACTGGATTCTCACTATTATGTTAGATCCACTATGGACTGGACTCTCACTATTATGTTAGATCCACTATGGACTGGACTCTCACTATTATGTTAGATCCACTATGGACTGGACTCTCACTATTATGTTAGATCCACTATGGACTTGACTCACACTATTATGTTAAATCCACTATGGACTTGACTCACACTATTATGTTAGATCCACTATGGACTGGACTCACACTATTATGTTAGAGCCACTATGGACTGGACCCACACTATTATGTTAGATCCACTATGGACTGGACTCACACTATTATGTTAGATCCACTATGGACTGGACCCACACTATTATGTTAGATCCACTATGGACTGGACTCTCACTATTATGTTAGATCCACTATGGACTTGACTCCCACTATTATGTTAGATCCACTATGGACTTGACTCTCACTATTATGTTAGATCCAGTATGGACTGGACTCACACTATTATGTTAGATCCACTATGGACTTGACTCCCACTATTATGTTAGATCCACTATGGACTTGACTCTCACTATTATGTTAGATCCAGTATGGACTTGACTCACACTATTATGTTAGATCCACTATGGACTTGACTCTCACTATTATGCAATATCCACTATGGACTGGACTCACACTATTATGTTAGATCCACTATGGACTTGACTCTCACTATTATGTTAGATCCACTATGGACTGGACTCACACTATTATGTTAGATCCACTATGGACTTGACTCTCACTATTATGTTAGATCCAGTATGGACTGGACTCACACTATTATGTTAGATCCACTATGGACTTGACTCACACTATTATGTTAGATCCACTATGGACTTGACTCTCACTATTATGCAATATCCACTATGGACTGGACTCTCACTATTATGTTAGATCCACTATGGACTTGACTCACACTATTATGTTAGATCCACTATGGACTGGACTCTCACAATATTATGTTAGATCCACTATGGACTGGACTCTCACTATTATGTTAGATCCACTATGGACTGGACCCACACTATTATGTTAGATCCACTATGGACTGGACTCACACTATTATGTTAGATCCACTATGGACTGGACTCTCACACTATTATGTTAGATCCACTATGGACTTGACTCACACTATTATGTTAGATCCACTATGGACTGGACTCTCACACTATTATGTTAGATCCACTATGGACTGGACTCTCACTATTATGTTAGATCCACTATGGACTGGACTCTCACTATTACGTTAGATCCACTATGGACTTGACTCACACTATTATGTTAGATCCACTATGGACTGGACTCTCACTATTACGTTAGATCCACTATGGACTTGACTCACCCTATTATGTTAGATCCACTATGGACTGGACTCTCACACTATTATGTTAGATCCACTATGGACTGGACTCTCACTATTATGTTAGATCCACTATGGACGTCATCAAACTTCCGGTTCCGGGTTCCGGGTCAACGTGAATGACTGCTCGCTGACTGCTCTTGTTGCAAAAAAGCTAAGTATCGTTCTATCTGTGTGATTTTAACTGTTTTGCAGCTTTATTTACAACTTATCGAACATATTTAATAGTTCAATTTAACTTGCAAATCACCCGATCTCTGTCTCACCACTCCGCCCTCAGCTAGCTAGCTGCTAAGCTAACGAGGCTAGCGGAGAAAGGCAGCGCCGGTCTGAAGGAAGCTTCTCCCCAGCCACCGTGACCACCACTTCCCGAAGACAGCTGGCACTCCACTCGGCGACGGAAAGTTTCTGTGAGTATGGCTTCCTGCGCTTCGTGCACTTTACTCATGGATAGGTTGGCTTTGCTAGAGAGCCGTGTCCGCCAGTTAGAGCAGTGTAATTTCGTAACTTTAGATGTTGCGGACACATCTGCTAGCGTTAGCTGTAGCGAGCTAACTAGCCCAGCTTGTAGCAGCCCTAATCGGCCTACAAGCTACGGTGTACCGGTTGAGACGCATAATAGATTTAGCCCTTTAGCTAGTCCTACACCCCAGTCTACCGGGCACCACACTTTAGTTATAGGGGACTCCATCACCCGAAACATAAAGCTTAGCAAACCAGCCACAATTAAGTGTATTCCCGGGGGCAGAGCACCTGACATTGAAGCTAATCTTAGGGAGCTAACTCGCAACAGGTCTAGTAAACACGTACGGCAGGCTAACCGCACCACTAGTTATGCGAATATAGTAATACACGTTGGCTCCAATGACGTTAGGATGAGACAATCAGAGATTACAAAGAGAAACATAGCCAGGGCTTGTAATCTCGCCAGAAAGATGTCCAGGCATCGAGTAATTGTCTCTGGCCCCCTGCCTGGGAGAGGCAATGATGAGAGATATAGCAGATTAGTCTCTCTTAACAGGTGGCTGGATAGCTTCTGCAGACAACAGGGATTTACGTTTATTGATAATTGGCCCTCTTTCTGGGGCAAACCTGGCTTGCTGAGGAGAGACGGCCTTCACCCTAACCAGGAAGGCGCTATCCTCTTGTCTCGGAACATAGACTTCGCATTGAGCCACATTTGACTAACTGCACTAGAGCAAGCCCGGTCACAGGCAATTACAGAGCCTGCTAGCCTGGGTATGGAGTCAGTTAAGTTAGAACTAGCCAGCGCCAGGCTGGATGATCCCTGTACACATAGCAATTTTCGTAGAATAATACACAACTCACAAAATGTTTTTTCTACTGTATCTATGACTTCGTCAGAGTTAGACATGCGTTCTACTGAGGTGGCAAATTATGATGCGTTCAGTTTATCGCAGCGCCAAGTAGACAATCTGAAAATTCCCGTCATATCAATTCCTAGATATGGTCGTAATTATTTTAAGTACACTGCGCATAATAAACGCAACATTATTAATATTGCTACTACGGATAATTTTATCAACAACTCCTTAAAACAGCCCACTACCTATAATATGGGCTTTCTAAACATCAGATCTTTGTCTCCCAAAACGTTATTAGTCAATGAGGTCATTAGAGACAACAACCTTAACGTCATCGGTCTTAGCGAAACCTGGCTCAAACCAGACGACTTTTTTGCGATAAATGAGGCATCCCCTCCTAACTATACGAATGCGCATATTGCCCGTCACCTCAAAAAGGGAGGGGGTGTCGCACTAATATACAACGAAAACTTTAACTTTAGTCCTAACTTAAATAATAAATATAAATCGTTTGAGGTGCTTTCTATGAAGTCTGCCACACCTCTGCCTCTGTGCCTGGCCGTTATCTACCGCCCCCCAGGGCCCTATTCGGACTTTATTAATGAATTCTCAGAGTTTGTTGCTGATCTAGTGACGCACGCCGATAATATAATTATAATGGGGGACTTTAATATCCATATGAATACCCCATTGGACCCACCGTGCGTGGCGCTCCAGACTATAATTGATAGCTGTGGTCTTACACAAATAATAAATGAACCGACGCATTGCAGCGGTAATACGATAGACCTAGTGCTTGTCAGAGGTATCACCGTCTCCAAAGTTATGATACTCCCGTATACTAAAGTAATGTCCGATCATTACCTTATAAAATTCGAAGTTCAGACTCATGTTCGGCAAGCTAATAATAATAATAACTGCTATAGCAGCCGCAACATTAATGCTGCCACAACGACGACTCTTGCGGACCTACTGCCCTCGGTAATGGCACCGTTCCCAAAGTATGTGGGGTCTATTGATAACCTCACTAACAACTTTAACAACGCACTGCGCGAAACCATTGATAGTATAGCACCGCTGAAGTTAAAAAAGGCTCCAAAAAGGCGTACGCCATGGTTTACTGAAGAAACTAGAGCTCAGAAATTATTATGTAGAAAGCTGGAACGCAAATGGCGCACGACTAAACTTGAGGTGCACCATCAAGCATGGAGTGATAGTTTAATAACTTATAAACGCATGCTTACCTTAGCTAAAACTAATTATTACTCAAATCTCATCCGCATTAATAAAAACGATCCAAAATTTTTGTTTAGTACAGTAGCATCGCTAACCCAACAAGGGACTCCTTCCAGTAGCTCCACCCATTCGGCAGATGACTTTATGAAGTTCTTTAATAAGAAAATTGAACTTATTAGAAAGGAGATTAAAGACAATGCGTCCCAGCTACAACGGGGTTATAGTAACACAGATACGATTGTATATACAGCGGATACTGCAAATATCCAAAATAGTTTCTCTCGTTTTGATGAAATAACATTAGAAGGATTGTTACAACGTGTAAATGGAATAAAACAAACAACATGTTTACTTGACCCACTTCCTGGGAAACTTATCAAGGAGCTTTTTGTATTATTAGGTCCATCAGTGCTAAATATTATAAACTTATCACTTTCCTCGGGCACTGTTCCCGTTGCATTCAAAAAAGCGGTTATTCATCCTCTCCTTAAAAGACCTAACCTCGATCCAGACCTCATGGTAAACTACCGACCGGTGTCTCACCTTCCCTTTATTTCGAAAATCCTCGAAAAAATTGTTGCAGAGCAGCTAAATGAGCACTTAGCGTTTAACAATCTATGTGAAACCTTTCAATCCGGTTTCAGGGCAAATCACTCGACTGAGACAGCCCTCGCAAAACTGACTAATGATCTATTGCTAACGATGGACTCTGATGCGTCATCTATGTTGCTGCTCCTCGATCTTAGCGCTGCTTTCGATACCGTCGATCATAATATTTTATTAGAGCGTATCAAAATACGAATTGGTATTTCAGACTCAGCCCTGTCATGGTTTAACTCTTATCTTACTGATAGGATGCAGTGCGTCTCCTATAACAGTGTGACCTCGGACTATGTTAAGGTAACATGTGGAGTTCCCCAGGGTTCGGTCCTTGGCCCTGTACTCTTCAGCATCTACATGCTGCCGCTAGGTGACGTCATACGCAAATACGGTATTAGCTTTCACTGTTATGCTGATGACACCCAACTTTACATGCCCCTAAAGCTGACCAACACGCCGGACTGTAGTCAGTTGGAAGCGTGTCTTAATGAAATTAAACAATGGATGTCCGCTAACTTTTTGCAACTTAATGCCAAAAAAACGGAAATGCTGATTATCGGTCCTGCTAGACACCGACCTCTATTTAATAATACAACTTTAACATTTGACAACCAAATAATAAAACAAGGTGACTCTGTAAAAAATCTGGGTATTATCTTCGACCCAACTCTCTCCTTTGAGTCACACATTAAAAGCGTTACTAAAACGGCCTTCTTTCATCTCCGTAATATCGCTAAAATTCGCTCCATTTTGTCCACTAAAGACGCCGAGATCATTATCCATGCGTTTGTTACGTCTCGTCTCGATTACTGTAACGTATTATTTTCGGGTCTCCCAATGTCTAGCATTAAAAGATTACAGTTGGTACAAAATGCGGCTGCTAGACTTTTGACAAGAACAAGAAAGTTTGATCATATTACGCCTGTACTGGCTCACCTGCACTGGCTTCCTGTGCACTTAAGATGTGACTTTAAGGTTTTACTACTTACGTATAAAATACTACACGGTCTAGCTCCAGCCTATCTTGCCGATTGTATTGTACCGTATGTCCCGGCAAGAAATCTGCGTTCAAAAGACTCCGGCTTATTAGTGATTCCTAGAGCTCAAAAAAAGTCTGCGGGCTATAGAGCGTTTTCCGTTCGGGCTCCAGTACTCTGGAATGCCCTCCCGGTAACAGTTCGAGATGCTACCTCAGTAGAAGCATTTAAGTCTCATCTTAAAACTCATCTGTATACTCTAGCCTTTAAATAGACCTCCTTTTTAGACCAGTTGATCTGCCGCTTCTTTTCTTTCTCCTATGTCCCCCCCTCCCTTGTGGAGGGGGTCCGGTCCGATGACCATGGATGAAGTACTGGCTGTCCAGAGTCGAGACCCAGGATGGACCGCTCGTCGGGACCCAGGATGGACCGCTCGCCTGTATCGGTTGGGGACATCTCTACGCTGCTGATCCGCTCGAGATGGTTTCCTGTGGACGGGACTCTCGCTGCTGTCTTGGAGCCACTGTGGATTGAACTTTCGCAGTATCATGTTGGACCCGCTCGACATCCATTGCTTTCGGTCCCCTAGAGGGGGGGGGTTGCCCACATCTGAGGTCCTCTCCAAGGTTTCTCATAGTCAGCATTGTCGCTGGCGTCCCACTGAATGTGAATTCTCCCTGCCCACTGGGTGTGAGTTTTCCTTGCCCTTTTGTGGGTTCTTCCGAGGATGTTGTAGTCGTAATGATTTGTGCAGTCCTTTGAGACATTTGTGATTTGGGGCTATATAAATAAACATTGATTGATTGATTGATTGATGGACCGGACTCTCACTATTATGTTAGATCCACTATGGACTGGACTCTCACACTATTATGTTAGATCAACTATGGACTGGACTCTCACTATTATGTTAGATCCACTATGGACTTGACTCCCACTATTATGTTAGATCCACTATGGACTTGACTCTCACTATTATGTTAGATCCACTATGGACTGGACTCACACTATTATGTTAGATCCACTATGGACTTGACTCTCACTATTATGTTAGATCCACTATGGACTGGACTCACACTATTATGTTAGATCCACTATGGACTTGACTCACACTATTATGTTAGATCCACTATGGACTGGACTCACACTATTATGTTAGATCCACTATGGACTGGACTCTCACAATATTATGTTAGATCCACTATGGACTGGACTCTCACACTATTATGTTGGATCCACTATGGACTGGACCCACACTATTATGTTAGATCCACTATGGACTGGACTCTCACTATTATGTTAGATCCACAATGGACTTGACTCTCACTATTATGTTAGATCCACTATGGACTGGACTCTCACAATATTATGTTAGATCCACTATGGACTGGACTCTCACACTATTATGTTGGATCCACTATGGACTGGACTCTCACTATTATGTTAGATCCACTATGGACTTGACTCACACTATTATGTGAGGTCCACTATGGACTTGACTCACACTATTATGTTAGGTCCACTATGGACTAGACTCTCACACTATTATGTTAGACCCACTATGGACTGGACTCTCTCACTATTATGTTAAATCCACTATGGACTGGATTCTCACTATTATGTTAGATCCACTATGGACTGGACTCTCACTATTATGTTAGATCCACTATGGACTGGACTCTCACTATTATGTTAGATCCACTATGGACTGGACTCTCACTATTATGTTAGATCCACTATGGACTTGACTCACACTATTATGTTAAATCCACTATGGACTTGACTCACACTATTATGTTAGATCCACTATGGACTGGACTCACACTATTATGTTAGAGCCACTATGGACTGGACCCACACTATTATGTTAGATCCACTATGGACTGGACTCACACTATTATGTTAGATCCACTATGGACTGGACCCACACTATTATGTTAGATCCACTATGGACTGGACTCTCACTATTATGTTAGATCCACTATGGACTTGACTCCCACTATTATGTTAGATCCACTATGGACTTGACTCTCACTATTATGTTAGATCCAGTATGGACTGGACTCACACTATTATGTTAGATCCACTATGGACTTGACTCCCACTATTATGTTAGATCCACTATGGACTTGACTCTCACTATTATGTTAGATCCAGTATGGACTTGACTCACACTATTATGTTAGATCCACTATGGACTTGACTCTCACTATTATGCAATATCCACTATGGACTGGACTCACACTATTATGTTAGATCCACTATGGACTTGACTCTCACTATTATGTTAGATCCACTATGGACTGGACTCACACTATTATGTTAGATCCACTATGGACTTGACTCTCACTATTATGTTAGATCCAGTATGGACTGGACTCACACTATTATGTTAGATCCACTATGGACTTGACTCACACTATTATGTTAGATCCACTATGGACTTGACTCTCACTATTATGCAATATCCACTATGGACTGGACTCTCACTATTATGTTAGATCCACTATGGACTTGACTCACACTATTATGTTAGATCCACTATGGACTGGACTCTCACAATATTATGTTAGATCCACTATGGACTGGACTCTCACTATTATGTTAGATCCACTATGGACTGGACCCACACTATTATGTTAGATCCACTATGGACTGGACTCACACTATTATGTTAGATCCACTATGGACTGGACTCTCACACTATTATGTTAGATCCACTATGGACTTGACTCACACTATTATGTTAGATCCACTATGGACTGGACTCTCACACTATTATGTTAGATCCACTATGGACTGGACTCTCACTATTATGTTAGATCCACTATGGACTGGACTCTCACTATTACGTTAGATCCACTATGGACTTGACTCACACTATTATGTTAGATCCACTATGGACTGGACTCTCACTATTACGTTAGATCCACTATGGACTTGACTCACCCTATTATGTTAGATCCACTATGGACTGGACTCTCACACTATTATGTTAGATCCACTATGGACTGGACTCTCACTATTATGTTAGATCCACTATGGACCGGACTCTCACTATTATGTTAGATCCACTATGGACTGGACTCTCACACTATTATGTTAGATCAACTATGGACTGGACTCTCACTATTATGTTAGATCCACTATGGACTTGACTCCCACTATTATGTTAGATCCACTATGGACTTGACTCTCACTATTATGTTAGATCCACTATGGACTGGACTCACACTATTATGTTAGATCCACTATGGACTTGACTCTCACTATTATGTTAGATCCACTATGGACTGGACTCACACTATTATGTTAGATCCACTATGGACTTGACTCACACTATTATGTTAGATCCACTATGGACTGGACTCACACTATTATGTTAGATCCACTATGGACTGGACTCTCACAATATTATGTTAGATCCACTATGGACTGGACTCTCACACTATTATGTTGGATCCACTATGGACTGGACCCACACTATTATGTTAGATCCACTATGGACTGGACTCTCACTATTATGTTAGATCCACAATGGACTTGACTCTCACTATTATGTTAGATCCACTATGGACTGGACTCTCACAATATTATGTTAGATCCACTATGGACTGGACTCTCACACTATTATGTTGGATCCACTATGGACTGGACTCTCACTATTATGTTAGATCCACTATGGACTTGACTCACACTATTATGTGAGGTCCACTATGGACTTGACTCACACTATTATGTTAGGTCCACTATGGACTAGACTCTCACACTATTATGTTAGATCCACTATGGACTGGACTCTCACTATTATGTTAGATCCACTATGGACTTGACTCACACTATTATGTTAGATCCACTATGGACTGGACTCTCACACTATTATGTTAGATCCACTATGGACTGGACTCTCACTATTATGTTAGATCCACTATGGACAAGACTCACACTATTATGTTAGATCCACTATGGACTTCACCCACACTATTATGTTAGATCAACTATGGACTGGACTCTCACTATTATGTTAGATCCACTATGGACTTGACTACCACTATTATGTTAGATCCACTATGGACTGGACTCTCACACTATTATGTTAGATCCACTATGGACTGGACTCTCACTATTATGTTAGATCCACTATGGACTTGACTCCCACTATTATGTTAGATCCACTATGGACTTCACCCACACTATTATGTTAGATCAACTATGGACTTGACTCACACTATTATGTTAGATCCACTATGGACTGGACTCTCACTATTATATTAGGTCCACTATGGACTGGACTCTCACACTATTATGCTAGATCGATTCAACGTCCATTGCATCGGTCGCCCTGGGGTGGGGGTCCCACGTCTGCGGTCCTCTCCAAGGTTTCTCATTGTCCCATTGGGTTGAGTTTTTCCTTGCCCTGATGTGGGATTTGAACAGAGGATGTCGTCGTGGCTTGTGCAGCCCTTTGAGACACTTGTGATTTAGGGCTATATAAATAAACATTGATTGATATGTTAAACATGCATGTATATTCATTAAAACACCTTTAACATAAATAAATAAATATAAATTATATACTGTATATATAAAGGTATGTATATATATGTATATATGTATATGTATATATGAGGTAGATCACCTCGACTTGGTCATTTATTAAGTAATTGATTAATGTTGAAAAACTTATTGGGGTGTTACCATTTAGTGGTCAATAGTACAGAATATGTACTGTACTACAATCTACTAATACAAGTTTCAATCAATCGATCGATCAATAAATGCTTACTGAGCCTATGATGCTGTTAAGTTATTGCGGCTCAATTTGCCTTAATTTTATTTTTTATTTTAATGTATTATTATTTAATATATATTATTGTTTTAGTTGCTTAAGAGATATTCCTGGCTCTGAATTTGTTCATTGCTATTTTTATGTTTTTTGTGCATTGCTTGTTGCCGTCATCATTAAACGAACAGGTTACTCATCAGTACTTGAGTAGTTTTTTCACGACATACTTTTTACTTTTACTCAAGTAAATATTTGGGTGACTACTCCTTACTTTTACTCGAGTAATAAATCCCTAAAGTAACAGTACTCTTACTTGAGTACAATTTCCGGCTTCTCTACCCACCTCTGCTTTTCAGTAGGCCTTTAAGTATCTTGCCTTTGCAGTCTATTCAATTGAACATAAGTTGAAACGGATTTGCAAATCATAGTATTTTGTTTTTTTTTACAATTTACACAAGATGCCAACTTCATTGGTTTTGGGTTTTGTATTCGAACCATTCTGTAGAATTGATTGGAAACTCAAGACAGCCATGACATTATGTCCTTGACAAGTGTACCGTAGACTTTTGACCCAGACTGAATCTATGTAGAACATGGGTGTCAAACTCTGGCCCTCGAGACAATATTAAATTAACATTAGAGCTGGCCCGTGCATTCACCGCTAATTCTAATACTTGCCAACCCTCACGATTTTCCCAGGAGACTCCCGAATTTCAGTGCCCCCCTCGAAAATCTACCGGGGCAACCGAATTTCTCCTGATTTCCACCCGGACAACAATATCGGCGGCGTGCTTTAAAGGTACTGCTTTTAGCGTCCTCTACAACCTGTCCGCTTTTCCGCCACACAATCAGCGTGCCGGCCCAGTCACGTAATATATGCGGATTCTACACACACACACAAGTGAATGCAAGGCATACTTGGTCAACAGTCAGGTCACACTGAGGGTGGCCTTATAAACAACTTTAACACTGTTACAAGTATGCACCACGCTGTGAACCCCCACCAAACAAGAATGACAAACACATTTCGGTAGAACATCCGCACTGTAACACGACAGAACAAATACCCAGAACCCCTTGCAGCACTAACTCATCCGGGACACTACTATATACACCCTCTGCTACCAACAAACCTCGATTTTACATGTCACTTGTTCAATATTCAATGCAAAACTTGTTTGGGTCCGTATTTAAAGGTTAAGTTGTTCAACTTTGGCCCGGCGGCTTTGTTCAGTATTTGAGTTTGACACCCCTGATGTAGAATATGTGCTAAATGTGTGTTGGACAAGTATTGGCACGTTCAAAACGCTTTTCCGCCACACAATCAGCGTGCCGGCCCAGTCACGTAATATATGCGAATTCTACACACACACACACAAGTGAATGCAAGGCATACTTGGTCAACAGTCAGGTCACACTGAGGGTGGCCTTATAAACAACTTTAACACTGTTACAAGTATGCACCACGCTGTGAACCCCCACCAAACAAGAATGACAAACACATTTCGGGAGAACAGCCGCACTGTAACACGACAGAACAAATACCCAGAACCCCTTGCAGCACTAACTCATCCGGGACACTACTATATACACCCTCTGCTACCAACAAACCTCGATTTTACATGTCACTATAAAGTTATATAAGCTTTGCTCGTTCAATATTCAATGCAAAACTTGTTTGGGTCCGTATTTAAAGGTTAAGTTGTTCAACTTTGGCCCGGCGGCTTTGTTCAGTATTTGAGTTTGACACCCCTGATGTAGAATATGTGCTAAATGTGTGTTGGACAAGTATTGGCACGTTCAAAACGCTTTTCCGCCACACAATCAACGTGCCGGCCCAGTCACGTAATATATGCGGATTCTACACACACACACATAAGTGAATGCAAGGCATACTTGGTCAACAGTCAGGTCACACTGAGGGTGGCCTTATAAACAACTTTAACACTGTTACAAGTATGCACCACGCTGTGAACCCCCACCAAACAAGAATGACAAACACATTTCGGGAGAACATCCGCACTGTAACACGACAGAACAAATACCCAGAACCCCTTGCAGCACTAGCTCATCCGGGACACTACTATATACACCCTCTGCTACCAACAAACCTCGATTTTACATGTCACTTGTTCAATATTCAATGCAAAACTTGTTTGGGTCCGTATTTAAAGGTTGAGTTGTTCAACTTTTCAGTATTTGAGTTTGACACCCCTGATGTAGAATATGTGCTAAATGTGTGTTGGACAAGTATTGGCACGTTCAAAACGCTTTTCCGCCACACAATCAGCGTGCCGGCCCAGTCACGTAATATATGCGAATTCTACACACACACACAAGTGAATGCAAGGCATACTTGGTCAACAGTCAGGTCACACCGAGGGTGGCCTTATAAACAACTTTAACACTGTCAGAAATATGCACCACGCTGTGAACCCCCACCAAACAAGAATATCAAACACATTTCGGGAGAACATCCGCACTGTAACACGACAGAACAAATACCCAGAACCCCTTGCAGCACTAACTCATCCGGGACACTACTATATACACCCTCTGCTACCAACAAACCTCGATTTTACATGTCACTTGTTCAATATTCAATGCAAAACTTGTTTGGGTCCGTATTTAAAGGTTAAGTTGTTCAACTTTGGCCCGGCGGCTTTGTTCAGTATTTGAGTTTGACACCCCTGATGTAGAATATGTGCTAAATGTGTGTTGGACAAGTATTGGCACGTTCAAAACGCTTTTCCGCCACACAATCAGCGTGCCGGCCCACTCACGTAATATATGCGGATTCTACACACACACACAAGTGAAGGCAAGGCATACTTGGTCAACAGTCAGGTCACACTGAGGGTGGCCTTATAAACAACTTTAACACTGTTACAAGTATGCACCACACTGTGAACCCCCACCAAACAAGAATGACAAACACATTTCGGGAGAACATCCGCACTGTAACACGACAGAACAAATACCCAGAACCCCCTTGCAGCACTAACTCATCCGGGACACTACTATATACACCCTCTGCTACCAACAAACCTCGATTTTACATGTCACTTGTTCAATATTCAATGCAAAACTTGTTTGGGTCCGTATTTAAAGGTTAAGTTGTTCAACTTTGGCCCGCGGCTTTGTTCAGTATTTGAGTTTGACACCCCTGATGTAGAATATGTGCTAAATGTGTGTTGGACAAGTATTGGCACGTTCAAAACGCTTTTCCGCCACACAATCAACGTGCCGGCCCACTCACGTAATATATGCGGATTCTACACACACACACACACAAGTGAATGCAAGGCATACTTAGTCAACAGTCAGGTCACACTGAGGGTGGCCTTATAAACAACTTTAACACTGTTACAAGTATGCACCACACTGTGAACCCCCACCAAACAAGAATGACAAACACATTTCGGGAGAACATCCGCACTGTAACACAACAGAACAAATACCCAGAACCCCTTGCAGCACTAGCTCATCCGGGACACTACTATATACACCCTCTGCTACCAACAAACCTCGATTTTACATGTCACTTGTTCAATATTCAATGCAAAACTTGTTTGGGTCCGTATTTAAAGGTTGAGTTGTTCAACTTTGGCCCGGCGGCTTTGTTCAGTATTTGAGTTTGACACCCCTGATGTAGAATATGTGCTAAATGTGTGTTGGACAAGTATTGGCACGTTCAAAACGCTTTTCCGCCACACAATCAACGTGCCGGCGCACTCACGTAATATATGCGGATTCTACACACACACACACACAAGTGAATGCAAGGCATACTTAGTCAACAGTCAGGTCACACTGAGGGTGGCCTTATAAACAACTTTAACACTGTTACAAATATGCACCACACTGTGAACCCCCACCAAACAAGAATGACAAACACATTTCGGGAGAACAGCCGCACTGTAACACGACAGAACAAATACCCAGAACCCCTTGCAGCACTAACTCATCCGGGACACTACTATATACACCCTCTGCTACCAACAAACCTCGATTTTGCATGTCACTTGTTCAATATTCAATGCAAAACTTGTTTGGGTCCGTATTTAAAGGTTGAGTTGTTCAACTTTGGCCCGGCGGCTTTGTTCAGTATTTGAGTTTGACACCCCTGATGTAGAATATGTGCTAAATGTGTGTTGGACAAGTATTGGCACGTTCAAAACGCTTTTCCGCCACACAATCAACGTGCCGGCGCACTCACGTAATATATGCGGATTCTACACACACACACAAGTGAATGCAAGGCATACTTGGTCAACAGTCAGGTCACACCGAGGGTGGCCTTATAAACAACTTTAACACTGTCACAAATATGCACCACGCTGTGAACCCCCACCAAACAAGAATGACAAACACATTTCGGGAGAACATCCGCACTGTAACACGACAGAACAAATACCCAGAACCCTTTGCAGCACTAACTCATCCGGGACACTACTATATACACCCTCTGCTACCAACAAACCTCGATTTTACATGTCACTTGTTCAATATTCAATGCAAAACTTGTTTGGGTCCGTATTTAAAGGTTGAGTTGTTCAACTTTGGCCCGGCGGCTTTGTTCAGTATTTGAGTTTGACACCCCTGATGTAGAATATGTGCTAAATGTGTGTTGGACAAGTATTGGCACGTTCAAAACGCTTTTCCGCCACACAATCAACGTGCCGGCCCAGTCACGTAATATATGCGGATTCTACACACACACACACAAGTGAATGCAAGGCATACTTGGTCAACAGTCAGGTCACACTGAGGGTGGCCTTATAAACAACTTTAACACTGTTACAAGTATGCACCACACTGTGAACCCCCACCAAACAAGAATGACAAACACATTTCGGTAGAACATCCGCACTGTAACACGACAGAACAAATACCCAGAACCCCTTGCAGCACTAGCTCATCCGGGACACTACTATATACACCCTCTGCTACCAACAAACCTCGATTTTACATGTCACTTGTTCAATATTCAATGCAAAACTTGTTTGGGTCCGTATTTAAAGGTTAAGTTGTTCAACTTTGGCCCGGCGGCTTTGTTCAGTATTTGAGTTTGACACCCCTGATGTAGAATATGTGCTAAATGTGTGTTGGACAAGTATTGGCACGTTCAAAACGCTTTTCCGCCACACAATCAGCGTGCCGGCCCACTCACGTAATATATGCGGATTCTACACACACACACACAAGTGAATGCAAGGCATACTTAGTCAACAGTCAGGTCACACTGAGGGTGGCCTTATAAACAACTTTAACACTGTCACAAATATGCACCACGCTGTGAACCCTCACCAAACAAGAATGACAAGCACATTTCGGGAGAACATCCGCACTGTAACACGACAGAACAAATACCCAGAACACCTTGCAGCACTAACTCATCCGGGACACTACTATATACACCCTCTGCTACCAACATACCTCGATTTTACATGTCACTATAAAGTTATATAAGCCTTGCTTGTTCAATATTCAATGCAAAACTTGTTTGGGTCCGTATTAAAAGGTTGAGTTGTTCAACTTTGGCCCGGCGGCTTTGTTCAGTATTTGAGTTTGACACCCCTGATGTAGAATATGTGCTAAATGTGTGTTGGACAAGTATTGGCACGTTCAAAACGCTTTTCCGCCACACAATCAACGTGCCGGCGCACTCACGTAATATATGCGGATTCTACACACACACACAAGTGAATGCAAGGCATACTTTGTCAACACTCAGGTCACACTGAGGGTGGCCTTATAAACTACTTTAACACTGTTACAAATATGCACCACACTGTGAACCCCCACCAAACAAGAATGACAAACATATTTCGGTAGAACATCCGCACTGTAACACGACAGAACAAATACCCAGAACCCCTTGCAGCACTAACTCATCCGGGACACTACTATATACACCCTCTGCTACCAACAAACCTCGATTTTACATGTCACTTGTTCAATATTCAATGCAAAACTTGTTTGGGTCCGTATTTAAAGGTTAAGTTGTTCAACTTTGGCCTGGCGGCTTTGTTCAGTATTTGAGTTTGACACCCCTGATGTAGAATGTGTGCTAAATGTGTGTTGGACAAGTATTGGCACGTTCAAAACGCTTTTCCGCCACACAATCAACGTGCCGGCCCACTCACGTAATATATGCGGATTCTACACACACACACACAAGTGAATGCAAGGCATACTTAGTCAACAGTCAGGTCACACTGAGGGTGGCCTTATAAACAACTTTAACACTGTTACAAGTATGCACCACACTGTGAACCCCCACCAAACAAGAATGACAAACACATTTCGGTAGAACATCCGCACTGTAACACGACAGAACAAATACCCAGAACCCCTTGCAGCACTAACTCATCCGGGACACTACTATATACACCCTCTGCTACCAACAAACCTCGATTTTACATGTCACTTGTTCAATATTCAATGCAAAACTTGTTTGGGTCCGTATTTAAAGGTTGAGTTGTTCAACTTTGGCCCGGCGGCTTTGTTCAGTATTTGAGTTTGACACCCCTGATGTAGAATATGTGCTAAATGTGTGTTGGACAAGTATTGGCACGTTCAAAACGCTTTTCCGCCACACAATCAACGTGCCGGCCCACTCACGTAATATATGCGGATTCTACACACACACACACACAAGTGAATGCAAGGCATACTTAGTCAACAGTCAGGTCACACTGAGGGTGGCCTTATAAACAACTTTAACACTGTTACAAGTATGCACCACGCTGTGAACCTCCACCAAACAAGAATGACAAACACATTTCGGTAGAACATCCGCACTGTAACACGACAGAACAAATACCCAGAACCCCTTGCAGCACTAACTCATCTACTACTATATACACCCTCTGCTACCAACAAACCTCGATTTTGCATGTCACTATAAAGTTATATAAGCCTTGCTTGTTCAATATTCAATGCAAAACTTGTTTGGGTCCGTATTTAAAGGTTAAGTTGTTCAACTTTTCAGTATTTGAGTTTGACACCCCTGATGTAGAATATGTGCTAAATGTGTGTTGGACAAGTATTGGCACGTTGAAAACATTACCCAGGACTACCCCTCATTTTGCTTTTGCACCCACGTGCAAAGTGTTTGCCGTCACAGTCTGGTGTGGAGCGTACCTCGAGAAACACGGACTCCCCGCGTCCACGTCAATATTGGAGGTAAACACAGAAAAAATTCCCTTTCGAGGACTCGGGCCATGATTGACGTGAATGGAAAAAATGCGCTTTCTTTATTTTTTGGGGTCTGGTTAAAAATTGGCCACGGCGTTCGAAAAAATGTCATTCCAGGTCTCGCCAATTTGTTTTGTTGGATACAGTTCCAGACGTACGTCGTCTGCGCGTCCAGCGGACTGAAACGACGGCAATAAAACCCCGGGAGCCGTAAAGGTTCAGTGTTTACCTTGGGGCTGAGAAACCTCACACCTCGCTGGTAATGTGTGTGTACAAGTGTCTCCGCCGGCTCCAGCGGTGTGGTCCCCACAAGTCCCCAACACGTCCGTCTGCGCGCTATTTAAGCAGCACGTGTTGAATTTCGCAACAGGCTCATAAAGGATGTTGCAAATTGTTGGTGTCCACGGGAAAATAAATCAGGACCGTTAGCCTGAGTCAGTGTGGCTTTGTGCCTAAAATGTCTGTAGTGCCGAAAATATGTTTACACACATTTAATACGCTGTAGTGTTACATAAAATTTCATCAATATCAGCTGCTATTAGCTTTTTTTCATTCGTATTTGTATTATTTTTATTGTTCTGCGTGTTTTTGACCACCTCTTGGTGCTAAATTTGTTGGTTTTCTGACTGTGGAGGGGGGGCGTGGCCTGTGGGCCTGCAGCACAGCAGGTTGTGCCAGGACCGGCATCGAAGTCAGCGACAGGTGCATAGATGGCCCAGGTGGGCATTCGTTAACTGATCACCTGTCGCGCTATTTAAGCAGCACGTGTTGAATTTTGCAACTGGCTAATAAAGGATGTTGCAAATTGTTGGTGTCCACGGGAAAATAAATCAGGACCGTTAGCCTGAGTCAGTGTGGCTTTGTGCGTAAAATGTCTGTAGTGCCGAAAATATATTTACACACGTTTAATACGCTGTAGTATTACATAAAAAAAGATACATGTTACATTTTAATCAGTATCAGCTACTATTAGCTTTTTTTAATTCGTATTTGTACAATTTTTATTGTTCTGCATGTTTTTGACCACCTTTTGGTGCTAAATTTGTTGGTTTTCTGACTGTGGAGGGGGGGCGTGGCCTGTGGGCCTGCAGCAGAGCAGGTTGTGCTGCCAGGACCGGCATCGAATAATACTAAGTACTAAGTATCAGTAGCCACAGCTGCCCTGGGGTCAAAGTCAAAGTCAGCGACGGGTGCGTAGATGGCCCAGGTGGGCCTTTGTTATCTGATCACCTGTCGCGCTATTTAAGCAGCACGTGTTGAATTTTGCAACTGGCTCATAAAGGATGTTGCAAATTGTTGGTGTTCACGGGAAAATAAATCAGAACGGTTAGCCTGAGTCAGTGCGGCTTTGTGCGTAAAATGTCTGTAGTGCCGAAAATATATTTACAGACATTTAATACGCTGTAGTGTTACATAAAAAAAGAAAATATACATGTTACAATTTAATCAGTATCAGCTGCTATTAGGTTTTTTTCATTCGTATTTGTACTATTTTTATTGTTCTGCGTGTTTTTGACCAACTCTTGGTGCTAAATTTGTTGGTTTTCTGACTGTGGAGGGGGGGGCGTGGCCTGTGGGCCTGCAGCGCAGCAGGTTGTGCCAGGACCGGCCTCGAAGTCAGCGACAGGTGCGTAGATGGCCCAGGTGGGCCTTTGTTATCTGATCACCTGTCGCGCTATTTAAGCAGCACGTGTTGAATTTCGCAACTGGCTAATAAAGGATGTTGCAGATTGTTGGTGTCCACGGGAAAATAAATCAGGACCGTTAGCCTGAGTCAGTGTGGTTTTGTGCGTAAAATGTCTGTAGTGCCGAAAATATATTTACACACATTTAATACGCTGTAGTGTTACATAAAAAAAGAAAATATACATGTTAAAATTTAATCAATATCAGCTGTTATTAGCTTTTTTTCATTCGTATTTTTACTATTTTTATTGTTCCGCGTGTTTTTGACCACCTCTTGGTGCTACATTTGTTGGTTTTCTGACTGTGGAGGGGGGGCGTGGCCTGTGGGCCTGCAGCAGAGCAGGTTGTGCCCGGACCAGCATCGAATAATAATAATAATAATAATAATGGATTAGATTTATATCGCGCTTTTCTATTGTTAGATCCTCAGAGCGCTCACAGAGAAGTGGGAACCCATCATTCATTCACACCTGGTGGTGGTAAGCTACATCAGTAGCCACAGCTGCCCTGGGGTCAAAGTCAAAGTCAGCGACAGGTGCATAGATGGCCCAGGTGGGCCTTTGTTATCTGATCACCTGTCGCGCTATTTAAGCAGCACGTGTTGAATTTCGCAACAGGCTCATTAAGGATGTTGCAAATCGTTGGTGTCCACGGGAAAATAAATCAGGACCGTTAGCCTGAGTCAGTGTGGCTTTGTCTGTAGTGCCGAAAATATATTTACACACGTTTAATACGCTGTAGTGTTACATAAAAAAAAGACAATCTACATGTTACAATTTAATCAATATCAGCTGCTATTAGCTATTTTTAATTCGTATTTGTACTATTTTTATTGTTCTGCGTGTTTTTGACCACCTCTTGGTGCTAAATTTGTTGGTTTTCTGACTGTGGAGGTGGTGGCGTGGCCTGTGGGCCTGCAGCGAAGCTGGGTGTGCCAGGACCGGCCTCGAAGTCAGCGACAGGTGCGTAGATGGCCCAGGTGGGCCTTTGTTATCTGATCACCTGTCGCGCTATTTAAGCAGCACGTGTTGAATTTCGCAACTGGCTAATAAAGGATGTTGCAGATTGTTGGTGTCCACGGGAAAATAAATCAGGACCGTTTGCTTGTGTCAATGTGTCTGTAGACATGGTGTGTAGTGCCGAAAATATATTTAAATAAATTTAATACGCTGTAGTGTTATGTAAAAAAAAGATACATGTTACATTTTAATCAGTATCAGCTGCTTTTAGCTTTTTTTAATTCCTATTTTTACTATTTGTATTGTTCTGTGTGTTTTTGACCACCTTTGGTGGTAAATTTGTTGTTTTTTTTGACTGTGGAGGGGAGGCGTGGCCTGCGGGCCTGCAGTGTAGCGGGGTGTGCGGAACTGGTATTGTTCAGAGGCGGTATCGTACCGAAAATGATTCATTAGTATCGAGGTACTATACTAATACCGATATACCGTACAACCCTTATATTTGTCGATATTTTTGGCATCACAACATCTTCTTTGTCTTTTGTGTTTTTTATTTCCAATCGTGTTTATAAAGTCCACAAATACGTCCCCGGACAGATGAGGACTTTGAATTGGACCAATGTATGATCCTGTAACTTCTTGGTATCGGATTGATGCCCAAATTTGTGGTATCATCCAAAACTAATGTAAAGTACCCAAACAACAGAAGAATAAGTGATTATTACATTTTAACGGAAGTATAAATAGAACATGATAAAAGAGAAAATAAACAGATATTAATAGTAAATGAACAAGTAGATTAATAATTCATTTTCTACCGCTTGTCCTTAATAATGTTGACAAAATAATAGAATGGGAAATTACACAATACGTTACTACATATGTCAAAGACTAAATCAGGAGCCTTTGTTTACATACTTACTACTAAAAGACAAGTTGTTTAGTATGTTCACTATTTTATTTAAGGAAAAACTTGCAACAACAAACATATGTTTAATGTACCCTAAGTTTTTTTGTTAAAACAAAGCCAAAATTAAAAAAAAATTGTGGTCCCCTTTATTTAGAAAAGTACCGAAAAGTATCAAAATATTTTTTTACCAGAACAGGTACCAAAATATTGGTATCGGGGCAACACATTTATAAAAAAGGCAAGGCCATATGTGATTGAATATTTCATAACTCTTGTCTGTAGTGTACTGGGTCATATTTTGGTACTCTGGTGGAACTAAACTAATTAAGATTAATGTTGCCATTGTGAAGACAACCATTTTTAATATACAAACCCCGTTTCCATAGGAGTTGGGAAATTGCGTTTGATGTAAATATAAACAGAATACAATTATTTGCAAATCCTTTTCAACCCATATTCAGTTGAATATGCTACAAAGACAACATATTTGATGTTCAAACTAGTAAACAATCATTAACTTTGGAATTTGATGCCAGCAACACGTGACAAAGAAGTTGGGAAAGGTGGCAATAAATACTGATAAAGTTGAGGAATGCTCATCAAACACTTATTTGGAACATCCCACAGGTGTGCAGACTAACTGGGAACAGGTGGGTGCCATGATTGGGAACAGGCGAGGTACACCCCTTTGTCCACAACTGTGTGAGCAAATAGTCAAACAGTTTAAGAACAATGTTTCTCAAAGTGCAATTGCAAGAAATTTAGGGATTTCAACATCTACGCTCCATAATATCATCAAAAGGTTCAAAGAATGTGGAGAAATAACTCCACGTAAGCGGCATGGCCGGAAACCAACATTGAATGACCGTGACCTTCGATCCCTCAGACAGCACTGTATCAAAAACCGACATCAGTCTCTAAAGGATATCACCACAAAGGCTCAGGAACACTCCAGAAAACCACTGTCATTAAATACAGTTGGTCGCTACATCTGTAAGTGCAAGTTAAAGCTCTACTATGCAAAGCGAAAGCCATTTATCAACAACACCCAGAAACGCCGCCGGCTTCTCTGGGCCCGAGATCATCTAAGATGGACTGATGCAAAGTGGAAAAGTGTTCTGTGGTCTGACGAGTCCACATTTCACTTTTTTTTTGGAATATTCGACATTGTGTCATCCGGACTAAAGGGGAAGCGAACCATCCAGACTGTTATCGACGCAAAGTTGAAAAGCCAGCATGTGTGATGGTATGGGGGTGCATTAGTGCACAAGGCATGGGTAACTTACACATCTGTGAAGGTACCATTAATGCTGAAAGGTACATACAGGTTTTGGAACAACATATGCTGCCATCCAAGCGCCGTCTTTTTCATGGACGCCCCTGCTTATTTCAGCAAAACAATGCCAAACCACATTCAGCACGTGTTACAACAGCGTGGATTCGTAGTAAAAGAGTGCGGGTACTTTCCTGGCCCGCCTGCAGTCCAGACCTGCCTCCCATGGAAAATGTGTGAAGCGTAAAATACGACAGCCGAGACCCCGGACTGTTGAACGACTGAAGCTCTACATAAAACAAGAATAAGAAAGAATTCCACTTTCAAAGCTTCAACAATTAGTTTCCTCAGTTCCCAAATGTTAATTGAGTGTTGTTAAAAGAAAAGGTCATTGTGACGGGCTCAAGCCGTCTTGCGGGTTCCAGCGACCACCAAGGAAGGACATGTCTTTGAGCAGGTGTGGACTTCTTTATCTTTCAATAAGCAAAGTCTTTTGCGTGTTGCTTTTCAGCCTTCCTCCGTTGTCTGCGTCTGCCTCTCGCTCTCGCTCTCGCTCTCTTCAGGGTTGCATGCGCTGCTGCCCGTCTTGTCGTCTCTCTCTCTCGTTCCTTCCCTGTTTCCCCACCTATCTCTCCCACGTTCACGGCCGGCCCCCTTTTTTAACAGTGCAACAGTCCATCAATCAATCAATCAATCAATCAATGTTTATTTATATAGCCCCAAATCACAAATGTCTCAAAGGACTGCACAAATCATTACGACTACAACATCCTCGGAAGAACCCACAAAAGGGCAAGGAAAACTCACACCCAGTGGGCAGGGAGAATTCACATTCAGTGGGACGCCAGCGACAATGCTGACTATGAGAAACCTTGGAGAGGACCCCAGATGTGGGCAACCCCCCCCCTCTAGGGGACCGAAAGCAATGGATGTCGAGCGGGTCCAACATGATACTGTGAAAGTTCAATCCATAGTGGCTCCAACACAGCAGCGAGAGTCCCGTCCACAGGAAACCATCTGAAGCGGATCAGCAGCGTAGAGATGTCCCCAACCGATACAGGCGAGCGGTCCATCCTGGGTCCCGACGAGCGGTCCATCCTGGGTCTCGACTCTGGACAGTCAGTACTTCATCCATGGTCATCGGACCGGACCCCCTCCACAAGGGAGGGGGGGACATAGGAGAAAGAAAAGAAGCGGCAGATCAACTGGTCTAAAAAGGAGGTCTATGAGAGACCTGTCTCTCATGGAAAATGTGTGAAGCGTAAAATACGACAGCGGAGACCCCGGACTGTTGAAGGACTGAAGCTCTACATAAAACAAGAATAAGAAAGAATTCCACTTTCAAAGCTTCAACAATTAGTTTCCTCAGTTCCCAAACGTTTATTGAGTGCTGTTAAAAGAAAAGGTGATGTAACACAGTGGTGAACATGCCCTTTCCCAACTACTTTGGCACGTGTTGCAGCCATGAAATTCTAAGTTAATTATTTGCACACAAAAAAATAAAGTTTATGAGTTTGAACATCAAATATGTTGTCTTTGTAGCATATTCAACTGAATATGGGTTGAAAAGGATTTGCAAATCATTGTATTCTGTTTATATTTACATCAAACACAAATTCCCAACTCATATGGAAACCGGGTTTGTAGGGTATTACATGATTGTGAAAGCCTACATAATGTCGTGTTTATGGTTTGTTTATGGGAAAGTGTGTGTGTGTGTGTGTGTGTGTGTGTGTGTGTGTGTGTGTGTGTGTGTGTGTGTGTGTGTGTGCAAGGAAAGGCCAAGGGAATGTCTTGGTATGTATTCCGGTACAAACACTAAGCCATTCCCTTGCTGACCCTGCCAAGCTTACCACGGAGATGTGATGTTGCCATGCCGATATCCACCTGGATGGAGATCAAACTCTCCACTCCTGGCACCTCGTTACTTCTCTTTACTGCGGCGCTGGATTTCTGTAAGAGGATATTTTGTTCAGGGACACACTCTTTATTTTAGGTACTGCATCCTTTCTCTTCTACACATTTTCTGTGTGTATTAGTGAAGTGTATTATATTTATATAGCACTTTTCTCTAGTGACTCAAAGCGCTTTTACATAGTGAAACCCAACATCTAAGGTCCATTTAAAACCAGTGTGGGTGGCACTGGGAGCAGGTGGGTAAAAGTGTCTTGCCCAAGGACACAATGGCAGTAACTAGGATGGCGGAAGCGGGAATCGAACCTGCAACCCTCATGTTGCTGACACAGCTACTCTACCAACCGAGCTATACCGCCCTAGATAGTGTGTCATGAGATATAAATTGAATTACGAGGACTTAAAGGAAACTAAATTAGCTCAAATATAGCTACAAATGCGGCATAATGATGCAATAGCTAGCCTAATTAGCATGTTAGCATCGATTAGCTTGCAGTCCTGCAATGACCAAATATGTCTGAGTAGCACTCCACACAAGTCGAAAACATCAACAAAACTCACCTTTGTGCATTCATGCACAGCGTTATAAGTTTGGTGGACAAAATGAGACAGAAAACACGTCTTAGACAGTCGGACAAAAGTTATACATGCAAACCATGGGTGTCAAACTCTGGCCCGTGGAATTTGGCCCACCATGTAATTTCATTTGGCCCTTCGGGCAATATCAAATTAACATTAGAGCTCGCCCGTCGGTATTATACAGTTCAGTACCTCTCCCGAAAATCTCCCGAATATCTCCCGATTTCCACCCGGACAACAATATTGGGGGCCGTGCCTTAAAGGCCCTGCCTTTAACGTTCTTTAAAACCTGTTCTCACGTCCACTTATCCTCCATATAAACAGCTTCATAATGTAATACACACTCATAAGTGAATGCAAGGCATACTTGGTCAACAGCCATACAGGTGACACTTGAGGGTGGCCATATAAACAACTTTAACACTGTTACAGATCGGTGCCACACTGTGAACCCACACCAAACAAGAATGACAAACACATTTCGGGAGAACATCCGTACCGTAACACAACAGAACAAATACCCAGAACCCCTTGCAGCACTAACTCACTAACACGCTCCCACCTAAAAGGTTCATTTGTTCAACCGTGGCCCTCGGCTTTGTTCAGTTTTAAATTTTGGCCCACTCTGTATTTGAGTTTGACACCCCTGATGTAAACAAACAACGGTGAGTTCAAGGACCGCCGAAATTAGTAGGACAAAACAGTGCTGGCCAAATACGCGAATCAGTGAAAATTGGATTTTAACCTATTTAAAACATGTCATCAAAATTCTAAAATTAATCTTCATCAGGGAAAATTACTAATGATGTTCCATAGCTTATTTTTGAAATTTTTTCCAAAAGATTCGAATCAGCTATTTTTTTCTCTTCTTTGTTTTTCGGTTGAATTTAGATTTTTAAAGAGTCGAAATTGAAGATTAACTATGTTTACTAGGTTTCTATTAAACCGTTCAATTAGGTGTTTTTTTCATCATTTATTTTTCTACAAAAAACCTTCCGTAAAAGGAAAAAAGAATTACGACAGAATGACGGACGGAAATACAATTAATTTAAGTGTGTATCAATCTGGTAGCCCTTGAAACTGAAGATGAACTATGTTTCAATTTTAAATTTTCATATTTTTCGTGTTTTCTCCTCTTTTAAACCGTTTTTTTTTCATCATTTATTCTCTACAAAAAACCTTCCGTAAAAGAAAAAAATAATACGACAGAATGACGGACAGAAATACAATTAATTTAAGTGTGTATCAAACTGGTAGCCCTTTGCATTAATCAGTACCCAAGAAGTAGCTCTTGGTTTCTAAAATTAGAAAATTTCTAGCAAACCTACAAAGTCTGTAAAATCAAATTCAAATCTTATTTCAAAGTCTTTTGAATTTCTTTTAAAATTTTTGTTTTGGAAAATCTAGAAGAAATAATGATTTGTCTTTGTTAGAAATCTAGCTTGGTCCAATTTGTTATATATTCTAACAAAATGCAGATTGGGTTTTAACCTATTTAAAACATGTCATCAAAATTCTAAAAATAATCTTAATCAGGAAAAATTATTAATGATGTTCTATAAAATTATTTTTTTATTTTTTTAAAAAAGTTTCGAACTAGCTATTTTTTCTCTTCTTTTTTTCGGTAGAATTTTGAATTTTAAAGAGTCGAAACTGAAGATGAACTATGTTTCAAAATTCAATTGTCATTTTTTTCGTGTTTTCTCCTCTTTTAAACCGTTTTTTTTCATCATTTATTCTCTACAAAAAAACCTTCCGTAAAAGAAAAAAAAATAATACGACAGAATGAAGGACAGAAATACAATTAATTTAAGTGTGTATCAAACTGGTAGCCCTTTGCATTAATCAGTACCCAAGAAGTAGCTCTTGCTTTCTAAAATTAGAAAATTTCTAGCAAATCTAGAAAGTCTGTAAAATCAAATTCAAATCTTATTTCAAAGTCTTTTGAATTTCTTTTAAAATTTTTGTTTTGGAAAATCTAGAAGAAATAATGATTTGTCTTTGTTAGAAATATAGCTTGGTCCAATTTGTTATATATTCTAACAAAGTGCAGATTGGATTTTAACCTATTTAAAACATGTCATCAAAATTCTAAAAATTAATCTTAATCAGGAAAAATTATTAATAATGTTCTATAAAATTATTTTTTTATTTTTTTCAAAAAGTTTCGAACTAGCTATTTTTTCTCTTCTTTTTTTCAGTAGAATTTTGAATTTTAAAGAGTGGAAATTGAAGAAAAACTATGTTTCAAAGCCTAATTTTAATTTTTTTCGTGTTTTCTCCTATTTTAAACCGTTTTTTTTCATCATTTATTCTCTACAAAAAAACCTTCCGTAAAAGAAAAAAATTATACGACAGAATGACGGACGGAAATACAATTTATTTAAGTGTGTATCGAGCTGGTAGCCCTTTGCATTAATCAGTACCCAAGAAGTAGCTCTTGGTTTATAAAATTAAAAAAATTCTAGCAAATCTAGAAAGTCTGTAGAATCAAATTCAAATCTTATTTCAAAGTCTTTTGAAAGTCTTTTAAAAATTTTGTATTGGAAAATCTATAAGAAATAATGATTTGTCTTTGTTAGAAATATAGCTTGGTCCAATTTGTTATATATTCTAACAAAAGTGCAGATTGGATTTTAACCTATTTAAAACATGTCATCAAAATTCTAAAAATAATCTTAATCAGGAAAAATTACGAATGATGTTCCATAAATTCTTTTTTACATTTTTCTCAAAAAGATTCGAATTAGCTAGTTTTTCTCTTCTTTTTTTTCGGTAGAATTTAGAATTTTAAAGAGTCGAAACTGAAGATGAACTATGTTTCAATTTAAAATTTTCATATTTTTCGTGTTTTCTCCTCTTTTAAACCGTTTTTTTTCATCATTTATTCTCTACAAAAAACCTTCCGTAAAAGAAAAAAATAATACGACAGAATGACGGACAGAAATACAATTAATTTAAGTGTGTATCAAACTGGTAGCCCTTTTCATTAATCAGTACCCAAGAAGTAGCTCTTGGTTTCTAAAATTAGAAAATTTCTAGCAAATCTAGAAAGGCAAATCTAGAAAGTCTGTAAAATCAAATTCAAATCTTATTTCAAAGTCTTTTGAATGTCTTTTTAAAAAAAAAAATCTGGAAAATCTAGAAGAAATAAAGATTTATCTTTGTTAGAAATATAGCTTGGTCCAATTTGTTATATATTCTAACAAAGTGCAGATTGGATTTTAACCTATTTAAAATATGTCATCAAAATTCTAAAATTAATCTTAATCAGGAAAAATTATTAATAATGTTCCATAAATTATATATATTTTTTTTTCAAAAAGATTCGAATTAGCTAGTTTTTCTCTTCTTTTTTTCAGTAGAATTTTGAATTTTAAAGAGTGGAAATTGAAGATAAACTATGTTTCAAAGCCCAATTTTAATTTTTTTCGTGTTTTCTCCTATTTTAAACCGTTTTTTTTCATCATTTATTCTCTACAAAAAAACCTTCCGTAAAAGAAAAAAATTATACGACGTAATGACGGACAGACATACAATTTATTTAAGTGTGTATCAAACTGGTAGCCCTTTGCATTAATCAGTACCCAAGAAGTAGCTCTTGGTTTATAAAATTTAAAAATTTCTAGCAAATCTAGAAAGTCTGTAGAATCGAATTCAAATCTTATTTCAAAGTCTTTTGAATGTCTTTTTTTTTTTTTTAAATCTGGAAAATCTAGAAGAAATAATGATTTGTCTTTGTTAGAAATATAGCTCGGTCCAATTTGTTATATATTCTAACAAAGTGCAGATTGGATTTTAACCTATTTAAAACATGTCATCAAAATTCTAAAATTAATCTTAATCAGGAAAAATTATTAATGATGTTCCATAAATTATTTTTTTTATTTTTTCAAAAAGGTTCGAATTAGCTAGTTTTTCTCTTCTTTTTTTCCGGTAGAATTTTGAATTTTAAAGAGTCGAAATTGAAGATAAACTATGTTTCAAAGCCTAATTTTAATTTTTTTCGTGTTTTCTCCTATTTTAAACCGTTTTTTTTCATAATTTATTCTCTACAAAAAAACCTTCCGTAAAAGAAAAAAATTATATGACAGAATGACGGACAGACATACAATTAATTTAAGTGTGTATCAAACTGGTAGCCCTTTGCATTAATCAGTACCCAAGAAGTAGCTCTTGGTTTCAAAAATTAAAAAATTTCTAGCAAATCTAGAAAGTCTGTAGAATCAAATTCAAATCTTATTTCAAAGTCTTTTGAATCTCTTTTAAAAATTTTTGTTTTGGAAAATCTAGAAGAAATAATGATTTGTCTTTGTTAGAAATATAGCTTGGTCCAATTTGTTATATATTCTAACAAAGTGCAGATTGGATTTTAACCTATTTTAAAACATGTCATCAAAATTCTAAAATTAATCTTGATCAGGAAAAATTATTAATGATGTTCTATAAAATAATTTTTAAATTTTTTTCAAAAAGTTTCGAACTAGCTATTTTTTCTCTTCTTTTTTTCAGTAGAATTTTGAATTTTAAAGAGTCGAAATTGAAGATAAACTATGTTTCAAAGCCTAATTTAAATTTTTTTTCGTGTTTTCTCCTATTTTAAACCGTTTTTTTTCATCATTTATTCTCTACAAAAAAACCTTCCGTAAAAGAAAAAAATTATACGACAGAATGACGGACAGACATACAATTACTTTAAGTGTGTATCAAACTGGTAGCCCTTCGCATTAATCAGTACCCAAGAAGTAGCTCTTGGTTTCAAAAAGGTTGGTGACCCCTGTTCTTCAATGATACAGTACAGAATAAAAGGGAATGTACACACATATGGTTTTCTTCTTCAATAAACTCAAGTTATGTTGCACAATTAGTATACAATAACGTTGTACTAAAGAATCATATTCAGTACTATATCTAAAAGGTACCTGTCCACCACCCCACTTGTCGTGACATTGCTGGTTTACGAGCACACGAGCATGTTCGGCGGCGCACAATCACAGAGTACTTACAAGCAGACACAGTGTGTAGACAGAAAAGGGAGAACGGACGCATGTTGGCTTAAAAAGTAAAGATAACGGTGAAGTTATACAACACTGAAACACCCTCAGGAAGAGGTGATTTAAGACATGTCTGGGTAGCTAGCGGCTGAAGCTACTTCTAAATCACGAGTCCTCGTCTCAAAGGCGACAAATAAAGCAAGTTTTGTACAAGTATCATCCCTGCAGGATGAAGAATAGATAAACATGCTTAACATATGTTTATTGGGATAAGGTAAACATCCGTTCAGTATTTTAACCTAAAAGTGTTTGATTGTGAGGCATTAAAAGCCACAAAATGCATCAGAGGGTCAAATGTGCGAGAAAATGAGAGCAGTCGGTGTTGACAAACAATGTTGCAACCTTGTGTGGGAAACGCAGGTGCAGAAACACAGAAGAAGAATCCCTGTGGGATGCAGAAACTGGCGGATAAGTTTTCCGTGCAACATTCATATTGTTGTTACTCAGCCAGGACTTGTGGGTCTGACGGACCCATTGCATTTTGTGGCTTTTAATTTCTCACAATCACACACTTTTAGGTTAAAATACTGCACAGATGTTTACAGGGATAAGGTAAACATCTGTTCAGTATTTTAATCTAAAAGTGTGTGATTGTGAGGCATTAAAAGCCACAAAATGCATCAGAGGGTCAAATGTGCGAGAAAATGAGAGCAGACGGTGTTGACCAACAATGTTGCAACCTTGTGTGGGAACTGCAGGTGCAGAAACACAGAAGAAGAATCCCTGTGGGATGCGGGAACTCGCAGATAAATTTTCCGTGCAACATTGATGTTGTTACTCAGCCGGCGTTTGTGGAGACCCGTTGCATTTTGTGGCTTTTAATGCCTCACAATCAAACACTTGTATGTTAAAATACTGAACAGATGTTTATTGGGATAAGGTAAGCATCTGTTTTTGGGATAAAGTAAACATTTGTTCAGTTTTTTAACAAAAAAGTGTTTGATTGTGAGGCATTAAAAGCCACAAAATGCATCAGAGGGTCCAATGTGTGAGAAAATGAGAGCAGACGGTGTTGACCAACAATGTTGCAACCTTGTGTGGGAACCGCAGGTGCAGAAACACAGAAGAAGAATCCCTGTGGGATGCAGAAACTGGCGGATAAGTTTTCCGTGCAACATTCATATTGTTGTTACTCAGCCAGGGCTTGTGGGTCTGACGGACCCATTGCATTTTGTGGCTTTTAATTTCTCACAATCAAACACTTTTAGGTTAAAATACTGCACAGATGTTTACAGGGATAAGGTAAACATCTGTTCAGTGTATTAATCTAAAAGTGTGTGATTGTGAGGCATTAAAAGCCACAAAATGCATAAGAGGGTCAAAAGTGCGAGAAAATGAGAGCAGACGGTGTTGACCAACAATGTTGCAACCTTGTGTGGGAACTGCAGGTGCAGAAACACAAAAGAAGAATCCCTGTGGGATGCGGAAACCGGCCGAGAAATTTTCCATGCAAACGTTCATATTGTTGTTACTCAGCCGGCGTTTGTGGGACTGACGGACCCGTTGCATTTTGTGGCTTTTAATGCCTCACAATCAAACACTTTTATGTAAAAATACTGAACAGATGTTTATTGGGATAAGGTGAACATCTGTTTTTGGGATAAGGTAAACATTTGTTCAGTTTTTTAACAAAAAAGTGTTTGATTGTGAGGCATTAAAAGCCACAAAATGCATCAGAGGGTCCAATGTGCGAGAAAATGAGAGCAGACGGTGTTGACCAACAATGTTGCAACCTTGTGTGGGAACCGCAGGTGCAGAAACACAGAAGAAGAATCCCTGTGGGATGCAGAAACTGGCGGATAAGTTTTCCGTGCAACATTCATATTGTTGTTACTCAGCCAGGGCTTGTGGGTCTGACGGACCCATCGCATTTTGTGGCTCTTAATTTCTCACAATCAAACACTTTTAGGTTAAAATACTGCACAGATGTTTACAGGGATAAGGTAAACATCTGTTCAGTATTTTAATCTAAAAGTGTGTGATTGTGAGGCATTAAAAGCCACAAAATGCATCAGAGGGTCCAATGTGCGAGAAAATGAGAGCAGACGGTGTTGACCAACAATGTTGCAACATTGTGTGGGAGCTGCAGGTGCAGAAACACAAAAGAAGAATCCCTGTGGGATGCAGAAACTGGCAGAGAAATTTTCCGTGCAACGTTCATATTGTTGTTACTCAGCCGGCGTTTGTGGGTCTGACGGACCCGTTGCATTTTGTGGCTTTTAATTTCTCACAATCACACACTTTTAGGTTAAAATACTCCACAGATGTTTACTGGGATAAGGTAAACATCTGTTCAGTATTTTAATCTAAAAGTGTGTGATTGTGAGGCATTAAAAGCCACAAAATGCATCAGAGGGTCCAATGTGCGAGAAAATGAGAGCAGACGGTGTTGACCAACAATGTTGCAACCTTGTGTGGGAACCGCAGGTGCAAAAACACAGAAGAAGAATCCCTGTGGGATGCAGAAACTGGCGGATAAATTTTCCGTGCAACATTCATATTGTTGTTACTCAGCCAGGGCTTGTGGGTCTGACGGACCTGTTGCATTTTGTGGCTTTTAATTTCTCACAATCAAACACTTTTAAGTTAAAATACTGCACAGATGTTTACAGGGATAAGGTAAACATCTGTTCAGTATTTTAATCTAAAAGTGTGTGATTGTGAGGCATTAAAAGCCACAAAATGCATCAGAGGGTCAAATGTGCGAGAAAATGAGAGCAGACGGTGTTGACCAACAATGTTGCAACCTTGTGTGGGAAACGCAGGTGTGGAAACACAAAAGAAGAATCCCTGTGGGATGCGGAAACTGGCCGAGAAATTTTCCGTGCAACGTTCATATTGTTGTTACTCAGCCGGCGTTTGTGGGTCTGACGGACCCGTTGCATTTTGTGGTTTTTAATGCCTCACAATCAAACACGTTTAGGTTAAAATACTGAACAGATGTTTATTGGGATAAGGTAAACATTTGTTCAGTATTTTAATCTAAAAGTGTGTGATTGTGAGCCATTAAAAGCCACAAAATGCATCGGAGGGTCCAATGTGCGAGAAAATGAGAGCAGACGGTGTTGGCCGACAATGTTGCAACCTTGTGTGGGAAATGCAGGTGCAGAAACACAGAAGAATCCTGCGGGAACTCGCAGATAACTTTTCCGTGCAACATTGATGTTGTTACTCAGCCGGCGTTTGTGGGTCTGATGGACCCGTTGCATTTTGTGGCTTTTAATGCCTCACAATCAAACACTTTTATGTTAAAATACTGAACAGACATTTGGTAGCAGTGTGTGTGTGTGTACGAGGGTATCATTGCAGCTCGGTGGAATCCAGCCTGCGAGCGGCGAACGTAGCGCTCCGCACTTCATTAGCGGCGATGAGGTGAGTTGCTCATCTCCTCATTGTTAGCCCGTGCTAAGCTGCAGTAATCCCAAACAAAGGGGCCGGGGGGCCTCGCGGCAGCCTGGATGGATTAGACCGCTTTCGAGGAACATCCGAGAGAGAGTCATTCACATTCAAATCGGCCCCCGGTAAACAAAACCCGGAGTGGTCCAGAGAGTGCGAGGCATCCGGCATGTGTACCTATGTCGTCCTCGCTGGGATTTGCGGGCCCAGCCATGAGATTTTCTACTCGTAGACTTTAGTCCGTTGTCAGAGTGCAGAAGAGATAAGGTTGTTGTTTAAAGGCCTACTGAAACCACGCAGTCTGATAGTTTATATATCAATGATGAAATATTAACATTGATATATAAATTTCCCGCGAGGTATCCTGTTGAAAACGTCGCGGAATGATGACGTGTGCGCGTGACGTCACAGATTGTGGCGGATATTTTGAACCAGCTATAAGTCGCCTGCTTTAATCGCATAATTCCACAGTATTCTGGACATCCGTGTTGCTGAATCTTTTGTACTTTGTTCAATGAATAATGGAGACGTCAAAGAAGAAAGCTGTAGGAAAGAAAGTGGTGTATTGCGGCTGCCTTTAGCAACGCAAACACAGTCCGTTGTCAGAGTGCAGAAGAGATAAGGTTGTTGTTTAAAGGCCTACTGAAACCACGCAGTCTGATAGTTTATATATCAATGATGAAATATTAACATTGCAACACATGCCAAATTTCCCGCGAGGTATCCTGTTGAAAACGTCGCGGAATGATGACGCTTATGGTGACGCGTGACGTCACGGATTGTGGCGGGTATTTTGATCCAGCACCGATCCCAGCTATAAGTCGTCTGCTTTAATCGCATAATTACACAGTATTCTGGACATCCGGGTTGCTGAATCTTTTGTAATTTGTTCAATGAATAATGGAGACGTCAAAGAAGAAAGCTGTAGGTGGGAAGCGGTGTATTGCGGCCGCCTTTAGCAACGCAAACACAGTCCGTTGTCAGAGTGCAGAAGAGATAAGGTTGTTGTTTAAAGGCCTACTGAAAGCCACTATTAGCGACCACGCAGTCTGATAGTTTATATATCAATGATGAAATATTAACGTTGCAACACATGCCAAATTTCCCGCGAGGTATCCTGTTGAAAACGTCGCGGAATGATGATGTGTGCGCGTGACGTCACAGATTGTGGAGGATATTTTGATCCAGCACCGATCCCAGCTATAAGTCGTCTGCTTTAATCGCATAATTACACAGTATTCTGGACATCCGGGTTGCTGAATCTTTTGTAATTTGTTCAATGAATAATGGAGACGTCAAAGAAGAAAGCTGTAGGTGGGAAGCGGTGTATTGCGGCCGCCTTTAGCAACGCAAACACAGTCCGTTGTCAGAGTGCAGAAGAGATAAGGTTGTTGTTTAAAGGCCTACTGAAAGCCACTATTAGCGACCACGCAGTCTGATAGTTTATATATCAATGATGAAATATTAACGTTGCAATACATGCCAAATTTCCCGCGAGGTATCCTGTTGAAAACGTCGTGGAATGATGATGTGTGCGCGTGACGTCACAGATTGTGGAGGATATTTTGATCCAGCACCGATCCCAACTATAAGTCGTCTGCCCTAATCGCATAATTACACAGTATTCTGGACATCCGGGTTGCTGAATCTTTTGTACTTTGTTCAATGAATAATGGAGACGTCAAAGAAGAAAGCTGTAGGTAAGAAAGCGGTGTATTGCGGCTGCCTTTAGCAACACAAACACAGCCTGTGTTTCCTCGTTTACATTCCCGAAGGTGAGGCTTTACTATGGAACAGAGCGGCCAAGCGAACATGGTTCCCTACCACATGTCAACCGGCAGGTTTCCGTGAGAAAATGGTGGTAATAAGTCGGCTCTTACCGTAGACATGAGTGGAGAGCTTGCGTCTTTCCTCCTGCAACTGCGATGCTTTCACCGTGGAGGAGGGGGGTAAAAAAAAATCTCAGAGAAACATGGCTTCGGTCACCACACCCGTGGCCACACCCCTCCAACTTTCAAGTACAACCATATAATCTCACTACAGCACTAGTAACACAATAAACAGATAAGGGATTCTTCCAGAATTATCCTAGTAAATGTGTATAATAACATCTGAATCGCTCCCATTGCCCTCGTCTTTTTTTTTTCTAGTGAAGTGAAGTGAATTTTATTTATATAGCGCTTTTCTCTAGTGACTCAAAGCGCTTTACATAGTGAAACCCAATATCAAAGTTACATTTAAACCAGTGTGGGTGGCACTGGGAGCAGGTGGGTAAAGGGTCTTGCCCAAGGACACAACGGCAGTGACTAGGATGGCGGAAGCGTGATTCGAACCTGCAACCCTCAAGTTGCTGGCACGACCACTCTACCAACCGAGCTATACCGCTATAGTCCTTCACTCTCACTTTCCTCATCCACGAATCTTTCACCCTCGCTCAAATTAATGGGGAAATCGGCGCTTTCTCGGTCCGAATCGCTCTCGCTGCTGGTGGCCATGATTGTAAACAATGTTCAGATGTGAGGAGCTCCACAACCCGTGGCGTCACGCGCACATCGTCTGCTACTTCCGGTACAGGCAAGGCTTTTTTTATCAGCGACCAAAAGTTGCGAACTTTCTCATCGATGTTCTCTACTAAATCCTTTCAGCAAAAATATGGCAATATCGCGAAATGATCAAGTATGACACATAGAACGGAGCTGCTATCCATTTAATACTCTAATGTTCAATATAGTGGTTGATTGCTGGGTTTCTGGACTATAGGGCGCGCCGGTAAATAAGCCGCACCCACAAATTTTACGACGAAAAATGTATTTTAGATATACACTATAGTGCCAAAAAATATTTGGCCACCCATCCTAATGATGACAATAAGGTGTCCTAATCACTGTATGAAATCAAGCACTTAGTCGTATTGGAACTCCCATCCATCCATCTTCTTCCGCTTATCCGAGGTCGGGTCACGGGGGCAGCAGCCTAAGCAGGGAAGCCCAGACTTTCCTCTCCCCAGCCACTTCATCCAGCTCTTCCCGGGGGATCCTGAGGCGTTCCCAAGCCAGACAGGAGACATAGTCTTCCCAACGTGTCCTGGGTCTTCCCCGTGGTCTCCTACCGGTCAGACGTGCCCTAAACACCTCCCAAGAAGGCGTTCCGGTGGCATCCTGACCAGATGCCCCAGGGGTGTCAAACTCAAATACAGAGTGGGCCAAAATTTGAAACTGAACAAAGCCGCGGGCCAAAGTTGAACAAATGAACCTTTTAATAGGGACCCAAACAGGTTTTTTGCGTTGAATATTGAACAAGCAAGGCTTAAATAACTTTAGTGACATGCAAAATCCAGATTCAAATAATAATAATAAAAAATATCAACGTCATATCAAACACAATTTTAAGATAAATTAAATGCCCCTTTTTCTATTTGCAGCCTTCTGAGGTAAATATCAAAATAAAGTTTTTCCGCAGGATAATAATACATTTTAAAATAAAATAATAATGAATGAATCAAACATTCAAGCCTTGATTAGCAAGAGAAAGTGCGTGAATAAAACGTTTTTTTACGTTTGCTACACTGATTTGCTTGAACACTGAATATGGAACAAGCTTATATAACTTAATAGTGCAAAATCAACTTTCAAAAAACTATTTAAAACATGTCATCAAAATTCTAAAATTAATCTTCATCAGGAAAAATGACTAATGATGTTCCATAACTTATTTTTAAAACATTTTCAAAAAGATTCCAATTAGCTATTTTTTTCTCTTCTTTTTTTTCGGTTGAATTTAGATTTTTAAAGAGTCGAAATTGAAGATTAACTATGTTTACTAGGTTTCTATTAAACCGTTCAATTAGGTGTTTTTTCATCATTTATTTTTCTACAAAAAAACCTTCCGTAAAAGGAAAACAAAAATTATGATGGAATGACGGACAGAAATACCCATTTTTTTTATATATATAGATTTATTTATTAAAGGTAAATTGAGCAAATTGGCTATTTCTGGCAATTTATTTAAGTGTGTATCAAACTGGTAGCCCTTCGCATTAATCAGTACCCAAGAGGTAGCTCTTGGTTTCAAAAAGGTTGGTGACCCCTGATGTAAACAAACAACGGTGAGTTCAAGGACCGCCAAAATTAGTAGGACAAAACAGTGCTGGCCAAATACGCGAATCAGTGAAAATTGGATTTTAACCTATTTAAAACATGTCATCAAAATTCTAAATGAACAATTCTTGAATTAACAAGAAAAAGTGCGTGAATAAAACGTTTTTTACGTTTGCTACACTGATTTGCTTGAACACTGAATATGGAACAAGCTTATACAACTTAATAGTGCAAAATCAACTATCGAAAAACAAACGAAAAAACATCAATGGTAAATTAAATACAATTTAAATAAATTTAAAAAAAAATGCCTCTTTTCTATTTGCGGCCTTCTGAGGTAAATATCAACATTAACTTATTCCACGGGCTAATAAACTTGAAAATAAAACAACAATGGGTGTATATTGCAGCGTCCCGGAAGAGTTAGTGCTGCAAGGGGTTATGTTGTGTTACGGTGCGGATGTTCTCCCGAAATGTGTTTGTCATTCTTGTTCGGTGTGGATTCACAGTGTGGCGCATATTTGTAACAATGTTAGTTATTTATACGGCCACCCTCAGTGTGACCTGTATGGCTGTTGACCAAGTATGCCTCGCATTCACTTGTGCGCGTGTGTACAAGTCGCTTACATTATATGACTGTCACGTGTGGGTCGCATTTTAATGCGGGATCGTTCTTCCAACGCAAACATAGCCACAACGTAAAGGTAAGAATGATTTAATAACAAAACACTGGTACAAAAACAGACGGAAAGAAACGCGTGGCGAAAGCACAGAAGCTAATGCTAACACTAGCACAGGATCAGGTAACAAGAAATCTAGTAATTACCAACGGAACAGTTGCATACCGCAAAGACCAAGACCGACCGACGGGACAAGGCAGGCTTAAATAGGAACAAAAACAGGTGTGCGTCTGGAACCCGCAGCAGGTGAAGTTAATATGTTACCATGGTGACCAAACTAACTCACAAGGTACACAAACAACAATAGGGAGTCCAAACTAACAGAAAATAACCGAACCAAACATGATCCAGACTACAGATCATGACGCTGTTTGTATGGCGGAAACGTGGACGTTACCACAGGTTGTAGAAATTGCTACAATATTGTTGTCCTGGTGAAAAATCGGGAGAAATTCGGATGAAATGGTTGCACCGGGAGGTTTTCGGTAGGGGCACTGAACTTCGGGATTCTCTCGTGGACAAGACTCCGAGGTACTTGGACTCCTCCACTAGGGCAGGGATTCTCCCGGGAAAATTGGGATGAGTATTAGCGGTGAATGCGGTGTTACAGTAGCAGCTCCTTCTTCACCACAACGGATCGATACAGCGTCCGCATTACCGAAGACGCCGCACCGATCAAGCTCACGATTCACTCTTCCCCTCACTCGTGAACAAGACTCCGAGGTACTTGGATTCCTCCACTAGGGCAGGGTCTCCTCCCTAACCCGGAGATGGCACTCTACCCTTTTCCGGGCGATTACCATGGACTTGGACTCCCATGAAACAAATCCAGTAGTGAAATGTCCTTGCTCCTAAATATTCCGAAGTCAACTGTCGGCTTTATTATAAGAACATGGAAGGTTTTGGGGAACAACAGCAACTCAGTGGCTTTACTTTGAGCTCCTCCAGGATGACAGAGCTTCTCACCCTATCTCTAAGGGAGAGACCTAAACTCATTTGGGCCGCTTGTACCCGTGATCTTGTCCTTTCGGTCATAACCCAAAGCTCATGACCAGAGGTGAGGATGGGAACGTAGATCGACCGGTAAATTGCACAAATCATTACGACTACGACATACTCGGAAGAACCCACAAAAGGGCAAGGAAAACTCACACCCAGTGGGCAGGGAGAATTCCCATCCAGTGGGACGCCAGTGACAATGCTGACTATGAGAAACCTTGGAGAGGACCTCAGATGTGGGCAACCCCCCCCCTCTAGGGGACCGAAAGCAATGGATGTCGAGCGGGTCTAACATGATACTGTGAAAGTTCAATCCCTAGTGGCTCCAACACAGCCGCGAGAGTTCATTTCAGTAAAGACAAGGATGATAGATTCTGGCGTGGATGAACTTGACTGGCCTGCACATAGTCCTGACCTGAACCCGACAGAACACCTTTGGGTTGAATTAGAACAGAGACTGCGAGCCAGGCCATCAGTGTGTGACCTCACCAATGCACTTTTGGAAGAATAGTGGAAAATTCCTCTAAACACACTCCGCAACCTTGTGGACAGCCATTTCCCAGAAGAGTTGAAGCTGTAATCGCTGCAAAAGGTAGAACAAAAATCATATAGAACCCTATGGGTTAGGAATGGGATGGCACTGTGAGTCAAGGCATTGTCTTGTATCGTTCAAATAATAAAGTTTGACGTATAAAAACACGAACTTTGCACGAACCCAAGTCGAGAATCGTAATGTTTTGCAAGAGGTCTTCAAATATTTACGTTTGGAGTGTTTCGTTTAATGGTATGCACCTTTGGGATTCCAGTTTTGTGTACTTTTTATTGACCCAAACATCTGTGTGTGTGTGTGTGTGTGTGTGTGTGTGTGTTGTTCCTGAACAAACAACAAGACAACCCCTGACCATCATCCTTTGTCTGCTGGTTCCAGGATTCTAGTGTTTACCTTGCTGACCTATCTGAAAAATAGTATGTTATTTTCCACTATTTTTAGTATTTTGGTGTTTTTTTAGGAGAAACTGAATGCAGTTGAAAAGTTTCATTCTAACATCCAACACCCAGCTTGACTATGGACTATAAAAATGAGACACCATTACTTCCCTGCCTGGCACTCAGCTTCAAGGGGCGGAATCAAGGGTCGAATCACCCAAAATGATTTCCGAGCTGCTCACTGCTCCCCCTCACCTCCCAGGGTGTGGAACAAGGGGGTGGGTGAAATGCAGAGGGTAATTTCACCACACCTAGTGTGTGTGTGACTATCAGTGGTACTTTATTTTCAACTTGACACTGTATTTTAGTGTTTAACCGGAATAGTGAATTATATTTTATATAGCGCTTTTCTCTAGTGACTCAAAGCGCTTTACATAGTGAAACCCCGTATCTAAGTTTCATGTAAACCAGTGTGGGTGACACTGGGAGCAGGTGGGTAAAGTGTCTTGCCCAAGGACACAACGGCAGTGACTAGGATGGCGGGAGCGGGAATCGAACCTGCAACCCTCAAGTTGCTGGCACGGCCACTCTACCAACCGAGCTATACCGGCCCAATAACTACCATATTTCCTTGAATTGCCGCTGGGGCGCTAATTAATTTAAAACCTCTTCTCACTCCGGCGCTTACCAAAGGCATGCGGTAAATTTAGGCCTGCGCTTGTAAATTTGAGTGTGATGTAAGGATACCATCATCAAAAGCACATTTAAGTAAAAATAACGTTATTAAGGTCTTACCTTTACTTATAAATGAAGTCCATGCGCAGCTCCTTCTGATCAAAAGCATCCATAACTTGTTTATAGAAGTCTTCCTTATCTTTCTTCAGTTTTAAAAGTCTCTCAGTCTCGATGGAGATCTTCCTTTATTACCTCCTGCTTCCATTGAAAGTCCAGTTTAGAAAACGGTTTTATTTTAGATATGTAATCCTCCATGTTAAAAGTGCAAGCAAGAAGAAAAAATTAACGATCGCTGCTTGTTGTCACTTCTTCTGCAGCCGAGTCGTCGCAAGAAGGATCACTAGCGCCCTCTACCACCAGGAGGCGGGAGTCATGTAATGACTCATATTTGACACACGCAGCTACGGTATATTAATAAAACATAGCTGCTTACTGTTCTTTTTAGCATATTCAATAGCTTGGACCTTAAATCCTACTGAATAGCTCTTAATCTTCTTCCCTTTATGCGATTTCTAATGATTGAAATCAGCCTCCTCCATTTTGAAAAACTTGTGACGTGACGAGTTTGACCCGGAGGAAATTCTAGGAATATGCTCATTATTTTGCCAAGCGAGTTTGACCCGGCGGAAATTCTAGACATGCGCTAATAAAAATAATATTTTGCGAAATGAGTTTGACCCGGCGGTAATTCTAGTCAGGCGCATACTATATACCCGGCGGCAATTCAAGGAAATACGGTATATTCTATAGGTGTAATTATATCGATGCTTAAAATGTATGTTTCTTACTTGAAAGTGTGTACAGGTGCATCACAATGTATTTGAAGAGTTTGTTATTTTCAGTAGTTCAATGGAAAAACGCGCATTCTTGAAATTCACGATACAAACAGACTCAGTTTTCAAGAAATTGCTTTTTCTTAGTACTTTTGATGATTCCATGCAGGTATTTCAGTATATTTTCGACACGTAACAAGTTAATTTAATTGTTCTATGTTTTTAACGTAACATTTACAATCGTCACACACTTGTAAAGAACATAATGTCATAACTGTCTTGAGTTTCCTATCATTTCTACAACTCATCTTTTATTGTGGCCAAACAGCTCAATTATTTTTTTATCTGACCACAGAACTTACCTGAAGGAGGTCTTATCTTCGTCCATGTGATGTCAAATAAAACAAAAATGGAGCTGTTTGGCCACAATACCCATCAATATGTTTGGAGGAGAGAAGGAGAGGCCTTTAATCCCAGGAACACTATCCCTACCGTCAAGCATGGTGGTGGTATTATTATGCTCTGGGCCTGTTTTGCTGCCAATGGAACTGGTGCTTTATAGAGAGTAAATAAGACAATTAAAACAAGAGGATTATGTTATGTGTGCAGAGGGGAGTTGACGGCACAGACAAAAGGGGGCAGTATAGCTCTATGTTTTATGATATATATGTACTATATATATAATAATACACATAATAATAAATATGAACAAGAGAATGGATTGTGACTACTTCAAAAGTGTGTGTGAGGCTATGTCGTACTTGCCAACCTTGAGACCTCCGAATTCGGGAGATGGGCGAGGTTGGTAGGCGGGGTTTGGTGGTAGCAGGGGTGTATATTGTAGCGTCCTGGAAGAGGTAGTGCTGCAATGGGTTCTGGGTATTTGTTCGGCTGTGTTTTAGTTGTGTTACGGTGCAGATGTTCTCACGAAATGTGTTTGTCATTCTTGTTTTGTGTGGGTTCATAGTGTGGCGCATATTTGCAACAGTGTTAAAGTTGTTTATGCGGCCATCCTCAGTGTGACCTGTATGGCTGTTGACCAAAATGCCTTGCTTTCACTTGTGAGTGTTTAAAAAAGCCGGAAGTATTATGTTACTGAGTCAACAGACTGTTTGTACGGAGGAAAAGCGGACGTGTTGTAGACGACGCTGAAGGCAATTCCTTTAAGGCACGCCCCCAATTTTGTTGACCGAGCGGAAATCGGGAGAATCTCGGGGGGTTACCCACATTTGCGGTCCTCTCCAGGGTTTCTTATAGTCATTCTCATCGACGTCCCACTGGGTTGTGAGTTTTTCCTTGCCCTTATGTGGGCGCTGAACCGCGGTTGTCGTTGTGGCTTGTGCAGCCCTTTGAGACACTTGTGACTTAGGGCTATATGATTAAACATTGATTAATTGATATTTTTATGATTATTTCTAACTTTCGGTGAATACTTGGATCAACCAAGGCTGAGAACAATGGAGTAGGAACTCAGGGAAGAGCTAAGAAGGAAAAGCCAGAAGCCTTCATGCCAAAAGTTGTATGGTGAGATGAGACAACGATTGAGCATCCATCCATCCATCTTCAACCGGAATCCGGAATCGAGTCGCGGGGACAACAGCTCCAGCAGAGACCCTCAGACTTCCCTCTCCAGAGCAACATTACCAACTTCCTCCTGGGGGATCCCGAAGTGTTCCCAGGCCAGAGAGGAGATGTAATCCCCCCCCATCTGGTCCTTGGCCTGCTGCCGGGTCTCCTCCCAGTGGGACGTGCAACGAGGACCTCCCTAGGGAGACCCTCGTGAGGCATCCGCACGAGATGCCCGAACCACCTAAGCTGGTTCCTTCCCAAGCAAAGGGGCAGCGGCTCTACTCAGAGTCTCTCTAGGGCAGGGGTGCCCATTACGTCGATCGCGAGCTACCAGTCGACCGCGGGGGGTGTGTCAGTCGATCTCCTGCCAGGCTTTTTAAAAAAAATAGACCTAAAAATTAGTGATCATCAATCTTCACCAAGACGTCACGGTACCGGAGGGTCTTGTGAGATGACGCTGGCTGCTGCAAGATCATTATTATTAAAATATGACCGAGAGGAAGGCGAGAAACACTTTTTATTTCAACCGACTCTCGCGCCGTACCTTCGGTCAAAACTCTAAAGGCCGACTGCACATTTCCTATCTTCACAATAAAAGCCCTGCTTCATGCTGCCTGCGCTAACTAAATACAGAGTCTCGGAAAACTGGCGTGCACAAGCGATCCCTCAGAAAGCTGGCGTGCACATCACTTGTGCACGCCAATCTTTCCGAGACTCTTATTTTGTTAGCGCAGGCAGCATGAAGCAGGGCTTTTATTGTGAAGATAGGAGATGTGCAGTCGGCCTTTAGAGTTTTGACGGAAGGGACGGCGCGAAAGTCTGTTGAAATAAAAAGTGTTTCTCGCCTTCCTCTCTGTCATTTTTTCATAATAATGAACTGGCAGCAGCCAGCGTCATCTCACAAGACCCTCGGGTGCCGTGAATGTCAATCAAGCAAGCTACGGAATTTTCCGCCAATGTTTTTTCTTGTAAAGTGTATGGAAGCTGGATGAATTAGATGCCAAAAACCAACCACTTTCATGTGGTATTGTACAGAAAGGACAACTTTTTTTCTCCTTCATTTGAAAATGTGGGCGTTATCATCATTACTGTCTGATTCCAATCAATGCGAGTCATCAGAATCAGGTAATACACCAACTTATATTCTTGTCTTTGTGAAAGAAAGGAATCTATGTGTGTTACACATGCTTGTATTATCATTAAACACATTTAACTTGTTTACAAAAATGTCTCTTTCATAAATAAACAAATATAAATGATATATATTATATATATTATATATTATATATATATATAGGGACGGCGTGGCGCAGTGGGAGAGTGGCCGTGCGCAACCCGAGCGTCCCTGGTACAATTCCCACCTAGTACCAACCTCGTCACGTCCGTTGTGTCCTGAGCAAGACACTTCACCCTTGCTCCCGATGGGTGCAGGTTGGCGCCTTGCATGGCAGCTCCCTCCATCAGTGTGTGAATGTGTGTGTGAATGGGTAAATGTGGAAGTAGTGTCAAAGCGCTTTGAGTACCTTGAAGGTAGAAAAGCGCTATATAAGTACAACCCATTTACCATTTATCATTTATATTATATAGTTGATCTGCCGTTTCTTTTCTTTTTCTTCTATGTCCCACTCTCCCTTGTGGAGGGGTCCGGTCCGATCCGGTGGCCATGTACTGCTCGCCTGTGTATCGGCCGGGGACATCTCTGCGCGGCTGATCCGCCTCCGCTTGGGATGGTTTCCTGCTGGCTCCGCTGTGAACGGGACTCTCGCTGCTGTGTTGGATCCGCTTTGGACTGGACTCTCGCGACTGTGTTGGATCCATTGTGGATTGAACTTTCACAGTATCATGTTAGACCCGCTCGACATCCATTGCTTTCCTCCTCCCCAAGGTTCTCATAGTCCGACGTCCCACTGGGTCATTATTGTCACCGATGTCCCACTGGGTGTGAGTTTTCCTTGCCCTTATGTGGGCCTACCGAGGATGTCGTGGTGGTTTGTGCAGCCCTTTGAGACACTAGTGATTTAGGGCTATATAAGTAAACATTGATTGATTGATTGATATATAAAGGAGGTAGATCCCCTCGAGTTGGTCAATTGAAAAGTGTGGGCACCCCTGGTCTAGGGTGACTGAACTTCTCACCCTATCTCTAAGGGAGATGCCAGCCAGCCTTGTGAGGAAACTCATTTCGGCCGCTTGTATCCGCGATCTTAGTCTTTCGGTCATGACCCACACTTCATGACCATTGGTGAAAGTAGGAATGTAGATAGCTGGGTAGACCGAGAGCTTTGCCTTCCGGCTCAGCTCTCGATTCAGCAGAAATACGTAAAAGTGGACCTCATGCGTTTGGACATCTTTGAACTTTTTGTTTCGTTTGAACGTACTTACAGTCAACTTCTCCATAAAGTCTTAGAACTTTTTGAGCGGTGTCTCAAAGCTCCCATGATGCCGCTGGACTCTTTCTGCCTGTCTTGGAGCGGGCCGGCTATCACATGGCAGATCCTCTGCGGATGGGTTTATAATTAAAGTTGCTCCCGCTTCTCTAATGTGACTGGCGTGTCTGTAATTTCGAGTATGTAGCACAGATTGATCAGATACCGAGTCCAAGTCTTATTTCCTCCCCCGCTAAGCCTATTCACAGTGAAAGCACTGATCCTCTCGACCCGTCTCTGTGTCATCCGCTGTGTTTGTCTCTGAGGCTTAAAATCTCCCGCAGCACTTATATCCCGCTACTTTCCTCGCCTTCCTTCTTTCCCAATCTGCCCTTGAGTCTTCATCAATCAATCAATGTTTACTTATATAGCCCTAAATCACTAGTGTCTCAAAGGGCTGCACAAACCACCACGACATCCTCGGTAGGCCCACATAAGGGCAAGGAAAACTCACACCCAGTGGGACGTCGGTGACAATGATGACTATGAGAACCTTAGAGAGGAGGAAAGCAATGGATGTCGAGCGGGTCTAACATGATACTGTGAAAGTTCAATCCACAATGGATACAACACAGTCGCGAGAGTCCAGTCCAAACACAGCAGCGAGAGTCCCGTTCACAGCGGAGCCAGCAGGAAACCATCCCAAGGGTAGCGGACCAGCAGCGCAGAGATGTCCCCAGCCGATACACAGAGGGACATAGAAGAAAAAGAAAAGAAACGGCAGATCAACTGGTCTAAAAAGGGAGTCTATTTAAAGGCTAGAGTATACAAATGAGTTTTAAGGTGAGACTTAAATGCTTCTACTGAGGTGGCATCGCGAACTGTTACCGGGAGGGCATTCCAGAGTACTGGAGCCCGAACGGAAAACGCTCTATAGCCCGCAGACTTTTTTTGGGCTTTGGGAATCACTAATAAGCCGGAGTCCTTTGAACGCAGATTTCTTGCCGGGACATATGGTACAATACAATCGGCAAGATAAGATGGAGCTAGACCGTGTAGTATTTTATACGTAAGTAGTAAAACCTTAAAGTCACATCTTAAGTGCACAGGAAGCCAGTGCAGGTGAGCCAGTACAGGTATATATGTATGTATATATGTATATAAAGGTATATACAGTACAGGTATATATGTATGTATATATGTATATAAAGGTATATACAGTATAGGTATATATGTATGTATATATGTATATAAAGGTATATACAGTACAGGTATATATGTATGTATATATGTATATAAAGGTAAATACAGTACAGGCGTAATGTGATCAAACTTTCTTGTTCTTGTCAAAAGTCTAGCAGCCGCATTTTGTACCAACTGTAATCTTTTAATGCTAGACATGGGGAGACCCGAAAATAATACGTTACAGTAGTCGAGACGAGACGTAACAAACGCATGGATAATGATCTCGGCGTCTTTAGTGGACAGAATGGAGCGAATTTTAGCGATATTACGGAGATGAAAGAAGGCCGTTTTAGTAACGCTTTTAATGTGTGCCTCAAAGGAGAGAGTTGGGTCGAAGATAATACCCAGATTCTTTACCGTGTCGCCTTGTTTAATTGTTTGGTTGTCAAATGTTAGAGTTGTATTATTAAATAGAGTTCGGTGTCTAGCAGGACCGATAATCAGCATTTCCGTTTTTTTGGGGTTGAGTTGCAAAAAGTTAGCGGACATCCATTGTTTAATTTCATTAAGACACGCCTCCAGCTGACTACAATCCGGCTTGTGAACTTGTCTTGTGAACCGTCCTGGCCGTTGCCCTGCTGTAGTTTCCGGAAGCCCCGTCGCCGATTTCAGTTCAGCTGCAGCATCCGTCCTTGTGAATTGTATGTGAATTGTATTTATATAGCGCTTTTTCTCTAGTGACTCAAAGCGCTTGACATAGTGAAAACCAATATCTAAGATACATTCAAACCAGTGTGGGCGGCACTGGGAGCAGGTGGGTAAAGGGTCTTGCCCAAGGACACAACAGCAGTGACAAGGATGGCGGAAACGGGAATCGAACTTGCAACCCTCAAGTTGCTGGCACGCCCGCTCTACCAACCGAGCTAAACCGCCCCGAAAAAAATGATGAAAAAAAACACTTAATTGAACGGTTTAAAAGAGAAAACAGGAAAAAAAAATGAAAATTTCATTTTGAAACATAGTTTATCTTCAATTTCGACTCTTTAAAATTCAAAATTCAACCGAAAAAAAAGAACAGAAAAACTAGCTAAATCGAATCTTTTTGAAAAAAATTTAAAAATAATTTATGGGACATCATTAGTAATTTTTCCTCATTAAGATTCATTTTAGAATTTTGATGACATGTTTTAAAATAGGTTAAAATCCAATCTGCACTTTGTTAGAATATATAACAAATTGGACCAAGCTATATTTCTAAAAGACAAATCATTATTTCTTCTAGATTTTCCAGAACAAGAATTTTAAAACAAATTCCAAAGACTTTGAAATAAGATTTAAATTTGATTCTACAGATTTTCTCGATTTGCCAGAATATTTTTTTGGAATTTTAATCATACCAGGTTTGAAGAAATATTTCACAAATATTCTTCGTCGAAAATAAAGAAGCTAAAATAAAGAAGTAAATTAAAAACGTATTTATTATTCTTTACAATAAAAAAATAAAGTTACTTGAACATTGATTGAAATTGTCATGAAAGAAGAGGAAGGTATATGTGTTTAAAAATCCTAAAATCATTTTTAAGGTTGTATTTTTCCACTAAAATTGTGTTTCTGAAAGTTATAAGAAGCAAAGTAAAAAAATAAATGAATTTATTTAAACAAATGAAGACCAAGTCTTTAAAATATTTTCTTGTATTTTCAAATTCTATTTGAGTTTTGTCTCTCATAGAATTAAAAATGTCAAGCAACAAACTTCCTGTTGAGTTTGTTGCAAATTTCTCGCTAATTGGCTCGTTCTGCTTCTTTGCATTTTGTGTGTCGGTTGTGGCGTCAGCCTTGAGCAGCCATGATGATTTAGCAGTGGCGGGCTCTGCGTTTTCCACCCTAGGCCTTCAGTGATGTTGGTCCAAATACCATCATTTATCAATCAATCAATCAATCAATGTTTACTTATATAGCCCTAAATCACTAGTGTCTCAAAGGGCTGCACAAACCACTACGACATCCTCGGTAGGCCCACATAAGGGCAAGGAAAACTCACACCCAGTGGGACGTCGGTGACAATGATGACTATGAGAACCTTAGAGAGGAGGTAAGCAATGGATGTCGAGCGGGTCTAACATGATACTGTGAAAGTTCAATCCACAATGGATCCAACACAGTCGCGAGAGTCCAGTCCAAAGCGGATCCAACTCAGCAGCGAGAGTCCCGTTCACAGCGGAGCCAGCAGGAAACCATCCCAAGCGGAGGCGGCTCAGCAGCGCAGAGATGTCGAGGCGGATCAGCAGCGCAGAGATGTCCCCAGCCGATACACAGGCAAGCAGTACATGGCCACCGGATCGGACCGGACCCCCTCCACAGGGGAGAGTGGGACATAGAAGAAAAAGAAAAGAAACAGCAGATCAACTGGTCTAAAAAGGGAGTCTATTTAAAGGCTACAGTATACAAATGAGTTTTAAGGTGAGACTTAAATGCTTCTACTGAGGTAGCATCTCGAACTGTTACCGGGAGGGCATTCTAGAGTACTGGAGCCCGAACGGAAAACGCTCTATAGCCCGCAGACTTTTTTTGGGCTTTGGGAATCACTAACAAGCCGGAGTCCTTTGAAGGCAGATTTCTTGCCGGGACATATGGTACAATACAATCGGCAAGATAGGATGGAGCTAGACCGTGTAGTATTTTATACGTAAGTAGTAAAACCTTAATGTCACATCTTAAGTGCACAGGAAGCCAGTGCAGGTATATATGTATGTATATATGTATATAAAGGTATATACAGTATAGGTATATATGTATGTATATATGTATATAAAGGTATATACAGTACAGGCGTAATGTGATCAAACTTTCTTGTTCTTGTCAAAAGTCTAGCAGCCGCATTTTGTACCAACTGTAATCTTTTAATGCTAGACATGGGGAGACCCGAAAATAATACGTTACAGTAATCGAGGCGAGACGTAACAAACGCATGGATAATGATCTCAGCGTCTTTAGTGGACAGAATGGAGCGAATTTTAGCGATATTAAGGAGATGAAAGAAGGCCGTTTTAGTAACGCTTTTAATGTGTGCCTCAAAGGAGAGAGTTGGGTCGAAGATAATACCCAGATTCTTTACCGTGTCGCCTTGTTTATGTCACCACATGACCATTGCTGTGAAAATACTCTCTCCCTCTACCCTAGCCACTTTGTCCAGCTCTTTTCGAGGAATCCGAGGCGTTCCCAGGCCACCCGGGAGACATCAATCAATCAATCAATGTTTACTTATATAGCCCTAAATCACTAGTGTCTCAAAGGGCTGCACAAACCACCACGACATCCTCGGTAGGCCCACGTAAGGGCAAGGAAAACTCACACCCAGTGGGACATCGGTGACAATAATGACCCAGTGGGACGTCGGTGACAATGATGACTATGAGAACCTTAGAGAGGAGGAAAGCAATGGATGTCGAGCGGGTCTAACATGATACTGTGAAAGTTCAATCCACAATGGATCCAACACAGTCGCGAGAGTCCAGTCCAAAGCGGATCCAACACAGCAGCGAGAGTCCCGTTCACAGCGGAGCCAGCAGGAAACCATCCCAAGCGGAGGCGGATCAGCATCGCAGAGATGTCCCCAGCCGATACACAGGCAAGCAGTACATGGCCACCGGATCGGACCGGACCCCCTCCACAAGGGAGAGTGGGACATAGAAGAAAAAGAAAAGAAACGGCAGATCAACTGGTCTAAAAAGGGAGTCTATAGTCTTCCCAACGTGTCCTGGGTTTTCCCCATGGCCTCCTACCGGTTGGACGTGCCCTAAACACCTCCCTAGGGAGGCGTTCGGGTGGCATCCTGACCAGATGCCTGAACCACCTCATCTGGCTCCTCTCCATGTGGAGGAGCAGCGGCTTTACTTTGAGTTCCTCCCGGATGGCAGAGCTTCTCACCCTATCTCTAAGGGAGAGACCCGCCACACGGCGGAGGAAACTAATTTCGGCCGCTTGTACCCGTGATCTTATCCTTTCGGTCATGACCCAAAGCTCATGACCATAGGTGAGGATGGGAACGTAGATCGACCGGTAAATTGAGAGCTTTGCCTTCCGGCTCAGCTCCTTCTTCACCACAACGGATCGGTACAACGTCCGCATTACTGAAGACGCCGCCTGTCGATCTCACGATCCACTCTTCCCTCACTCGTGAACAAGACTCCTAGGTACTTGAACTCCTCCACTTGGGGCAAGGCCCGCAGACTTTGTTTGGGCTCTGGGAATCACTAATAAGTTTGAAATGTGACAAAAGTATGTTGGTATTTTTTTGTTTGATTATTAGAATTCAGCCCTGCGATGATATGGCGACTTGTCTAGGGTGTACGGCGCCTTCCACCCGATTGTAGCTCGTCCATGGCCTCCTACCGGATGGACGTGCCCTAAACACCTCCCTAGGGAGGCGTTCGGGTGGCATCCTGACCAGATGCCCGAACCACCTCATCTGGCTCCTCTCGATGTGAAGGAGCAGCGGCTTTACTTTGAGCTCCTCCCGGATGGCAGAGCTTCTCACCCTATCTCTAAGGGAGAGACCCGCCACACGGCGGAGGAAACTAATTTCGGCCGCTTGTACCCGTGATCTTATCCTTTCGGTCATGACCCAAAGCTCATGACCATAGGTGAGGATGGGAACGTAGATCGACCGGTAAATTGAGAGCTTCGCCTTCCGGCTCAGCTCCTTCTTCACCACAACGGATCGGTACAACGTCCGCATTACTGAAGACGCCGCCTGTCGATCTCACGATCCACTCTTCCCTCACTCGTGAACAAGACTCCTAGGTACTTGAACTCCTCCACTTGGGGCAGGGCCCGCAGACTTTGTTTGGGCTCTGGGAATCACTAATAAGTTTGAAATGTGACAAAAGTATGTTGGTATTTTTTTGTTTGATTATAAGAATTCAGCCCTGCGATGATATGGCGACTTGTCTAGGGTGTACGGCGCCTTCCGCCCGCTTGTAGCTGAGATAGGCACCAGCGCCCCCCGCAACCTCAAAGGGAATAAGCGGTAGGAAATGGATGGATGGATTATTAGGTTTCAATGGTTGATTTAGTTAAGGGATTTATATACATGATGGTCTTTGATTCATAAGGATTAATGGGGCAAAACATCGGCCGCCTCACAAACGGAAGACTGCACACACACACACACACACACACACACACACTTACACACACCCCTTTGATTGACAGGGAGTGCTCACCTTGCAACGATTGGTGACATCCAATATGTCGGGTTTGGGCTCATCCCCCGTGTGCCTATTGTGGTTTCTGTTGAAGGCTTTATCGATTAGCCGCCAGTTAATTACAAACGCCGTGAACCGTGGACAGATTGAGGTAGCTCGTCCATCCCTGCAGGCTAGCATTTCTTCAACCTCCGCAAACCGACCTGGGTTTTTCCACGGTCGGTCCCCGTTAGCATACGGAAGACCCGTGACATTCCACAATATGGAATTGCAGTTAAATAGGTGGGATTAAAAACCCGAGGCGTTCAAGTGTATTTTAATTCTATCAGTTGCAACTCCAATAAAATCGTATCAAATCCACAACAGAGGTTTTGTGGAATAATGTATTCCGGATTTAAGCCTAAAGACAACCTCTCACCTTTGACTTCTGCCTGCATACGAGGATTAAAAACTACATTAGTAGCACAAAAATAATAACTGGATGAGGCAATGCTGAATTTCCAGAAAAGCTGGAATTTTTTGGAAAATGGTTTAAAAAAAACTAAAACTTCAATGGTTTGAATGAGTTGAAATGGAATGGACTTTATTGTTATTATATTTGCATATAACGAGATTGCCGATTGTATTGTACCATATGTCCCGGCAAGAAATCTGCGTTCAAAGGACTCCGGCTTATTAGTGAGTCCCAAAGCCCCAAAAAAAGTCTGCGGGCTATAGAGCGTTTTCCGTTCGGGCTCCAGTACTCTGGAATGCCCTCCCGGTAACAGTTCGAGATGCTACCTCAGTAGAAGCATTTAAGTCTCACCTTAAAACTCGTCTGTATACTCTAGCCTTTAAATAGACCTCCTTTTTAGACTAGTTGATCTGCCGCTTCTTTTCTTTCTCCTATGTCCCCCCCTCCCTTGTGGAGGGGGTCCGGTCCGATGACCATGGATGAAGTACTGGCTGTCCAGAGTCGAGACCCAGGATGGACCGCTCGCCTGTGTATCGGGTGGGGACATCTCTACGCTGCTGATCCGCCTCCGCTTGAGATGGTTTCCTGTGGACGGGACTCTCGCTGCTGTCTTAGATCCGCTTTGAACTGAACTCTCGCGGCTGTGTTGGAGCCACTATGGATTGAACTTTCACAGTATCATGTTAGACCCGCTCGACATCCATTGCTTTCGGTCCCCTAGAGGGGGGGGTTGCCCACATCTGAGGTCCTCTCCAAGGTTTCTCATAGTCAGCATTGTCACTGGCGTCCCACTGGATGTGAATTCTCTCTGCCCACTGGGTGTGAGTTTTCCTTGCCCTTTTGTGGGTTCTTCCGAGGATGTTGTAGTCGTAATGATTTGTGCAGTCTTTTGAGACATTTGTGATTTGGGGCTATATAAATAAACATTGATTGATTGATTGATTGATTTGTATACTCTAGCCTTTAAATAGACTCCCTTTTTAGACCAGTTGATCTGCCGTTTCTTTTCCTGTTCTTCTATGTCCCACTCTCCCTTGTGGAGGGGGTCCGGTCCGATCCGGTGGCCATGTACTGCTCGCCTGTGTATCGGCTGGGGACATCTCTGCGCTGCTGATCCGCCTACGCTTGGGATGGTTTCCTGCTGGCTCCGCTGTGAACGGAACTCTCACTGCTGTGTTGGATCCGCTTTGGACTGGACTCTCGCGACTGTGTTGGATCCATTTTGGATTGAACTTTTCACAGTATGTGTTGAACAAGTTTAAGAATGTGGAAATGGTGGAATTTTGAAAAATGGCCAATTAATTTCGAATAGGGAAAATTGTCCTGGAAATTTACTGGATGGATAAATGTGTTGAACAGGTTGAAAAATGTGGAAATAGTAAAAGTTTGAAAAATGGCCAATTTATTTTGAATGGGGAAAATGTCACGGAAAACCTGGAATTCTGGGAAATATGAGAATTTGGGGAGTTGGAACAGTTTGAATCGGATGGTGGAATATGTTGAACGGTTCGAAATTTACTGAATGGTGGAATGAGTTGAACGGGTTGAAGAATCTGGAAATGGTATAAGTTTGAAAAATGGCCAATTCAATTCGAATAGGGAAAAATGTCCCGGAAATTTACTGGGTGGTGGAATGTGTTGAACAGGTTGAAAAATGTGGAAATGGTGAAAGTTTGAAAAACGGCCAATTCATTTCGAATAGGGAAAAATGTCCCGGAAATTTACTGGATGGTGGAATGCGTGGAACAGGTTGAAGAATGTGGAAATAGTGGAAGTTTGAAAAATGGCCAATTCATTTTGAATGGGGAAAATGTCCCGAAAAACCCGGAATTCTGGGAAATATGAGAATTTGGGTAGTTGGAACGGTTCGAATCGAATGGTGGAATATGTTGAACGGTTTGAAATTTACCGGATGGTGGAATGTGTTGAACGGGTTGAAGAATGTGGAAATGGTGGAAGTTTGAAAAATGGCCAATTTATTTTGAATTAGGAAAAATGTCCCGAAAATGTACTGGATGGTGGAATGTGTTGAACAAGTTGAAGAATGTGGAAATGTTGGAAGTTTGAAAAATGGCCAATTCATTTTGAATGGGGAAAATGTCCCGAAAAACCCGGAATTCTGGGAAATATGAGAATTTGGGGAGTTGGAACGGTTCGAATCGGATGGTGGAATATGTTGAACGGTTTGAAATTTACCGGATGGTGGAATGTGTTGAACAGGTTAAAGAATGTGGAAATGGTGGAAGTTTGAAAAATGGCCAATTAATTTCGAATAGGGAAAAAATGTCCCGGAAAACCTGGATTTCTGGGAAATATGCGAATTTGGGGAGTTGGAACGGTTCGAATCGGATGGTGGAATATGTTGAACGGTTCAAAAATTCCTGGATGGTGGAATGAGTTGAACAGGTTAAAGAATGTGGAAATGGTGGAAGTTTGAAAAATGGCTAATTTATTTCGAATAGGGAAACATTTCCCAGAAATGTACTGGATGGTGGAATGTGTTGAACAGGTTGAAGAATGTGGAAATGGTGAAAGTTTGAAAAACGGCCAATTCATTTCGAATAGGGAAAAATGTCCCGGAAATTTACTGGATGGTGGAATGCGTGGAACAGGTTGAAAAATGTGGAAATAGTGGAAGTTCGAAAAATGGCCAATTAATTTCAAATAGGAAAAAATGTCCCGGAAAACCTGGAATTCTGGAAAATATGAGAATTTGGGGAGTTGGAACGGTTCGAATCGGATGGATGAATATGTTGAACGGTTCGAAATTTATTGGATGGTGGAATGCGTGGAACAGGTTGAAAAATGTGGAAATTGTGGAAGTTCGAAAAATGGCCAATTCATTTTGAATATTGAAAAATGTCCCGGAAATTTACTGGATGGTGGAATGTGTTGAACAGGTTGAAAAATGTGGAAATGGTGGAAGTTTGAAAAATGGCCAATTCAGTTCGAATATGGAAAAATGACCCAGAAATGTACAGGATGGTGGAATGTGTTGAACATGTTGAAGAATGTGGGAATGGTAGAAATGTGAAAATTGGCCAAATAATTTCGAATAGGGAAAAATGTCCCGGAAATTTCCTGGATGGTGGAATGTGTTGAAGAGGTTGAAGAATGTGGAAATGGTGGAAGTTTGAAAAATGGCCAATTAATTTTGAATATTGAAAAATGTCCCAGAAATTTACTGGATGGTGGAATGTCTTGAACAGGTTGAAAAATGTGGAAATAGTGGAAGTTTGAAAAATGGCCAATTCAGTTCAAATATGGAAAAAAGACCCAGAAATGTACAGGACAGTGGAATGTGTTGAACAAGTTGAAGAATGTGGAATTGGTAGAAATTTGAAAATTGGCCAATTAATTTCGAATAGGGAAAAATGTCCCGGAAATTTACTGGATGGTGGAATGTGTTGAAGAGGTTGAAGAATGTGGAAATGGTTGAAGTTTGAAAAATGGCCAATTAATTTTGAATATTGAAAAATGTCCCGGAAATTTACTGGATGGTGGAATGTGTTGAACAGGTTGAAAAATGTGGAAATGGTGAAAGTTTGAAAAATGGCCAATTAATTTCAAATAGGAAAAATTTTCCCGGAAAACCTGGAGTTCTGGAAAATATGAGAATTTGGGGAGTTGGAATGGTTCGAATCGGATGGTGGAATATGTTGAACGGTTCGAAATTTACTGGATGGTGGAATGTGTTGAACAGGTTGAAAAATGTGGAAATGGTAGAAGTTCGAAAAATGGCAAATTAATTTCGAATAGGGAAAAATGTCCAGGAAATTTACTGGATGGTGGAATGTTTTGAACAAGTTGAAGAATGTGGAAATGGTGGAAGTTTGAAAAATGGCCAATTCATTTCGAATAGGGAAAAATGTCCCGGAAATTTACTGGATGATGGAATGTGTGGAACAGGTTGAAAAATGTGGAAATAGTGGAAGTTTCAAAAATGGCCAATTCAGTTCGAATAGGGAAAAATGTCCCAGAAATGTACAGGATGGTGGAATGTGTTGAACATGTTGAAGAATGTGGAAATGGTGAAAGTTTGAAAAACGGCCAATTCTTTACGAATAGGGAAAAATGTCCCGGAAATTTACTGGATGGTGGAATGTGTTGAACAGGTTGAAGAATGTGGAAATGGTGAAAGTTTGAAAAACGGCCAATTCATTTCGAATAGGGAAAAATGTCCCGGATATTTACTGGATGGTGGAATGTGTTGAACAGGTTGAAGAATGTGGAAATGGTGGAATTTTGAAAAATGGCCAATTCATTTCAAATAGGGAAAAATGTCCCGGAAATTTACTGGATGGTGGAATGTGTTGAACAGGTTGAAAAATGTGGAAATGGTGGAAGTTTGAAAAATGGCCAATTCATTTCGAATAGGGAAAAATGTCCCTTAAATTTACTGGATGGTGGAATGTGTTGAACAGGTTGAAAAATGTGGAAATGGTGAAAGTTTGAAAAATGGCCTATTAATTTCGAATATTGAAAAATGTCCCGGAAATTTACTGGATGGTGGAATGTGTTGAACAGGTTGAAAAATGTGGAATTGGTGTAAGTTTGAAAAATGGCAAATTAATTTCAAATAGGAAAAAATGTCCCGGAAAACCTGGAATTCTGGGAAATATCCGAATTTGGGGGAATTGGAACGGTTTTAATCGGATGACAAACGTGGACGGTTGAGCACGACAAAAACTGTCGACGAAGAAGAAGAAGAAGTTGTATAAATATATGTATTTTGGTGTCTAAAATGCTTTGGATGATACCAAAATTGAGGCACTTTTCCCCAACATTTGTCTTCAGTGTCACTTTCTCTTTGACATGTCCAAAAGAAAAAGGAGCGAAAAGAATCTTTATCAAATCCCCTTTCTGGAGCTTTCAAGCAGGCAGGCCATTACCTCACGCCGGCTTTTGTTAGGCCTTTACAAGGGAGAACAAAATGGTTATTCAGGAGGACGCTTTAGATTTTTATTGTGGGCTCGCTCTGCACAAAGAGCCGCGTTATTGTAATAAAAAGAAGCATCTGTGGCAGAAACAATGGCTTCAAATTATCTGCGGAGACCCAGTGAACAAAATATAAAGCTTTTTCCCGGCTCATTATGTGGGCTAAGCTAGGGGGTGGAAGATAGGAGAGGAGCGGCGCAGACTTTAATAAAACTGACTTTTGTTGTTCTTGCTTGCATTCTTCTCCTTTTTTTTTTTTTTTTTTAAATCGGCCCCTTTTTCCACTCGCCATAAACGCCTTTTTTCTTCTGGCAGGGCGCGCGGAGAGCAGACGCGGAGGCTCCGCAGCCGGCCACCGGACACCGGCTCCGCGCGGATATGCAAGCCGGATACCAGGCGCCGCCGGCCGGATGCAAGCAAGGCGGACTCGGGGTGAAGATGGAGGGGAGGAAAAAAAAAAAAAAAAAAAAAAAAGTGTCGGGCGCCGCGCGTGTTTGGAGACGTGGCGGCGGGGGAGAGGAGCGCTGCGGGCGGACACGCGTGGACTACGTGGGCCGGTGTTAGGACTGGAGGAGATTGGAAAAGACAACTTTTTTTTTTTTTTTTTTTTTTTTTTTTTTTCCTCCCCACGTTTGTCTGCCAATCACGACGAGAGGAAGACGCAACATTCCCAAAGTGTAAGTTGAAGCGTGCGTGTGTTTGCGTGGAAGTGTGTGTGTGTGTTAGTGAGTGGGTGCGTGTGTCACACTTGTGGGTGTTTTTGTTGTTGTTTGTTTTGTTTCAATTTTATAAACCTTTATTTATAATATGCAACATTTACATACAATCAAGGAATAAAAATAATCAAAACAAGTTCAGAAATCGTAGAAAAACAGTACAAAACAGTATATATATATATATATATATATATAGTTTTTTTGGTTGTTAGAGTTAGAAAGTGTTTTAAAGTGGAGTTTTAACTCTTTTAAGTTGTGGTTGTGTTGCAGTGGCTTCGGCCGTGAATTTTGACGGGGCGGTTAAAATAATAATAGTGATAATAATTACAATTATTATTATTATTATTATTATCATTATTATTATTATTACTATTATTAATATAAAGAGATGGCGACTTGTCCAGGGTGTGCGCCACCTTCCGCCCGAATGCTGCTGAGATAGGCTCCCCCCCCCCCCCCCCCCCCCCCCCGCCTACTCTCACCCCCCGACCCCGAAAGGGACAAGCGGTAAAAAATAGATGGGATAATAATAATAATAATAATAATATCCATCCATCCATCCATTTTTCTACGGCTTATTCCCTTTGGGGCGGCAGGGGGCACTGGTGCCTATCTCAGCTACAATCGGGTGGAAGGCAGGTTACACCCTGGACAAGTCGCCACCTCAATAATAATAATATTAATAATAATAATATCATTATTTAAATAATAATTATAATGAGGTGGCGACTTGTCCAGGGTGTGCCCCGCCTCCCGCCTGATATAGGCTGCAGCAACCCCCCCACCCCCACCCACACCACCCCTGTGACAACAAAAGGGACAAGCAGTAGGAAAATGGATGGAATGAAAATAATAATAATAATAATAATAATATTAATTATAACGAGGTGGCGACTTGTCAAGGGTGCGCCCCGCTGAGATAGGCTCCAGCACCCCCCCCCCCCTTTCCCCCCCATGACCCCGAAAGGGACAAGCGGTAGAAAAAGGATGGATTATTATTAGTAGTATTATTATAATTATATTTTATTGTTACATATGTTTTTTATTTTCCTGAAGGAATCAATATAGAACTAACCATCTATCTATCTATCTATCTATCCATCTATTAAAACAATAATAATTTGTTATAATAAGAACAATTAACGACAATTTATTTGTATATGTTTCATTATTTATACAAATAATTTTAGCCCTCAATATTATGATGTTATTTTTATCATTTTTTTTTAAATATATATATATTTTTACCATCCATATTTAATCTTAAACGGGTGTTTTATTTTTGAGGTGCCATTATGCAATTAGCTTAATTGTCATAAAGACAACACGTGATTTTTTTTCTCTCAACTATAATTAAAGGTGCGGTAAGAAATAAAAATAATACAATATTATAAAAAAAAAACTCTTCTTGCTATAATTTTAATGGCACCTCTTCTAAAAAGGGGGGGACTGATTCCCCCAAAATATTGTGGATGCTTTTGACTCGGGTATTGACTGCATGCTACGGCCCCTGGTGGCAAAAAAAACACGCCATTTATGATTCCAGTTCGGACTCAAAAATTAATATCACTCTGCTAATAAAATACCGAACATGCATTTATTAATCATAAAAAAAAATGCGCCATTTGTATTTTGTGTATTAGATGAAGCAATGCACTTGCTATTAATATAATTATTTGTAAACCTGACATATTTTATTTGCAATGTTTGGGTTCATAAAAAAAAAGCCAGCATCAGTAGCTTGTTTTGTCAAACAACAGCTTTAATTTGGCATGGATGCAGGGGCCATTCCCCCGGCCCTTCGCCTGCATGGGGGCCCCCGCTTTCAGGGAGCCGCGGGGTCCCCGCTGTTCCTTTATTATCCTAAGCAGATTAGAGGTAGCGGGGAACACACTCAGACTGCATGCAGATATGCAGATAACAGCCTCAGCGGCCCCTTTTTTTTTTTTTTTTTTTTTTTTAAATCTTGCATTATAATGCGGCCAACTCCGGCTTGCATGCAGCTTTTTTTTTTTTTTTTTTTTTTTGTCTACAAAGTGCGCAAGGTCGCCATAATGAGCGCCTGTATCAAAACCACAAGGCTTGATCTATTCATGTGCAATTATGATGGAATGGGCAGATATTATTTAATTCAATTAAATCAGGTGTGCATCTATGAAGTTGGGCTATATTAGTCATGGGTCTATATTTTATTAGAGGAGAAAAAAACGATTATATATTCCAAAGTGTTCTAATAACTTCAATTTATCATTGAAAATGTGTGGGTTTATTTTATTTATTTTTTTAATTCTGGCAAAATAAAAATGCAACTTTTGCCTGCAGTTCCTTCTCTAGCCGGTAGACGGCACTGGTGTCACGCAGCAGGACGCCGTGCAAAAGTTTTGCACCCAAAAAAAAAACACCTGAGTGAATTATTGAAATGAGGAAAACGTGTACAAAGCCCGGTTTAATAATTGTTGGTCATTTTCTTTATGTTTTGGTTTGATTTTGGGGAACATAAAGAGAATCGGATGTGCTGTTAATAGAGTTTTTGCCTTAAAAAAGAAAAAATACTCACTTTTATTTATTCTGCAGTGTCGTGTGCAACAACAATAACAACAACAACACTATGTAGTGGAGTTGTGTCTTTCTATAGACACACAACGACACAAACTACATTAGTGTGTGTGTGTGGGTGTGTGTGTGTGTGTCGGCATTCAACTTGACCAAACAAAGGGGGGACACATCTTGGATTACCTTTAACTAAAAAAAAAAAAAAAAAGCAACAAGCCCCCCCCCCCCCCCCTCCAGGGGCCCCCACTTTTTCTGCACACACATCACAACAATCCAAGGCTTTGAGTCAACTAACAAAGTTTATTTAAGTTTTGTCATGTTATTGGAGGCTTTTTTGTTGAAATGACCGTGGACAAACTATTTTTAAACTCTTTTTGATTTATTGCAAGGCATGTTTTAATGAAAATACATATTTATTACGTGTTATAACTCTAATTTTATTATAAAAAAATATTTTTGTATTATTTATTTACCCCTACATGAAAATACATATTTTTTTACGCGTTATAATGCTCATTTTATTATTGAAAATGTTTTTTGATTATTTATTTACCCCTCATGGAGAAATTATGAAGTTGTACTGATTTGACAGAGTCACAAAAAGGTAAAAAATACAACAAAAAACTAATTAAAATTTTATGGGTGGGGTTGTATAGTTACTTTTGTTGAAATGACCGATGTTTTAGGCCATAGACAAACTATTTTTTAAGTTTTTTTGATTTATTGCAAGGCATGTTTTAATTAAAATACATATTTATACGTGTTATAACTCAAATTTTATTATAAAAAATATTTTTGTGTTATTTATTTACCCCTACATGAAAATACATATTTTTTACGCGTTATAATGCTCATTTTATTATTGAAAAATGTTTTTTAATTATTTATTTACCCCTCATGGAGAAATGATGAAGTTGTACTGATTTGACAGAGTCACAAAAAGGTAAAAAATACAACAAAAAACTAATTAAAATTTTACGGGTAGGGTTGTATAGTGACTTTTGTTGAAATGACGGTGGTTTTAGGCCACGGACAAACTATTTTTAGACTTTTTTTGATTTATTGCAAGGGATGTTTTAATGAAAATACATATTTATTATGTGTTATAACTCAAATTTTATTATTAAAACATATTTTTGTATTATTTATTTACCCCAGATGGAAATACATATTTTTTTACGCGTTATAATGCTCATTTTATGATGAAAAATGTTTTTTAATTATTTATTTACCCCTCATGGAGAAATGATGAAGTTGTACTGATTTGACAGAGTCACAAAAAGGTAAAAAATACAACAAAAAACTAATTAAAATTTTATGGGTAGGTTTGTATAGTGACTTTTGTTGAAATTACCATGGTTTTAGGCCATGGATGAACTATTTTTGAACTTTTTTTGATTTATTGCAAGGCATGTTTTAATTAAAATACATATTTATTATGTGTTATAACTCTAATTTTATTATAAAAAAATATTTTTGTATTATTTATTTACCCCTACATGAAAATACATATTTTTTTACGCGTTATAATGCTCATTTTATTATTGAAAATGTTTTTTGATTATTTATTTACCCCTCATGGAGAAATTATGAAGTTTTACTGACTTGACAGAGTCACAAAAACGTAAAAAATACAACAAAAAAACAAATAAAAATAGTATGGGTAGGTTTGTATAGTGACTTTTGTTGAAATGACCGTGGTTTTAGGCCATGGACAAACAATTTTTAAACTTTTTTTGATTTATTGCAAGTCATGTTTTAATGAAAATACATATTTATTACGTGTTATAACTCAAATTTTATTATAAAGAATATTTGTGTGTTATTTATTTACCCCTACATGAAAATACATATTTTTTTACGCGTTATAATGCTCATTTTATTATTAAAAATGTTTTTTGATTATTTATTTACCCCTCATGGAGAAATGATGAAGTTGTACTGACTTGACAGAGTCACAAAAACGTAAAAAATACAACAAAAAACAAATTAACATTTTATGGGTAGGTTTGTATAGTGACTTTTGTTGAAATGACCATGGTTTTAGGCCACGGACAAACTATTTTTAAACTTTTTGGGATTTATTGCAAGGCATGTTTTAATGAAAATACTGTCATTTTATTATTGGAAAAAATATTTTTGTATTATTTATTTACCCCACATGGAGAAATTATGAACTTGTACTGATTGTACATGGTCACACAAACATAAACACAAAACAATAGTATTAAGATTATTAATAATAATAATAGCCCCCCCTTTCTGCAAGGCTTCAAGTCAACTAACAAAGTTTATTTAAGTTTTTTTTTTTTGGGGGGAGGGAGGTCCTAAATTAGGGTTGGATAGAAACGTTTGTTGAAATTACTGTTGTTTTTAGGCCATTAACAAACTATTTTCAATTTTTTTTTATTACAAGGATTTTTTAATGAAAATACATATTTATTACGTGTTATAATGATCTTATTATTATTTAAAACATGTATTTTTATTATTTGTACAAATATGAAGTTGTACTGATTTGACATAGTCACAAAAACGTAAAAAATAATAATAATTATAATAATATTTGTATTAATAATAATAGACCCCCCTCCCCTTTTTTTTTCTGCACACACAGCACAACAATCCAACCTTTCTAAATTAGGGTTGTATAGTTATTTTTGTTGAAATGACTGTGGTTTTAGGCCATTGACAAACTATTATAACAACGCGTTATAATGCTCAACAATATTTTTGTATTATTTATTTACCCCACATGGAGAAATTATGAAGTTGTACTGATTTTACATAGTCACAGAAACATTAAAAAAATCCAACAAAAAAATTGTGTTAATAATAATAATAATAGGCCCCCCTTTCTGCAAAACAATCTAAGAAAGTTTATTTAAGTTTTGTCATGTTATTGGGGGTTTATAGTGACTTTTGTTCAAATGACCGTGGTTTTAGGCCATGGACAAACTATTTTTAAACTTTTTGGGATTTATTATAAGGGAAGTTGTAATGAAAATACATATTTATTACGTGTTATAACTTTTTATTTTATCTATTTTTTACCCCACATGGAGAAATAATGAAGTTGCACTGATTTGACATAGTCACAAAAAGGTAAAAAAAAATAAAATAAATTGTATTAATCATAAAAATCGACCCCCCATAGTTAGGGTTTTTAGTGACTTTTGTTGAAACTGTGGTTTTAGGCCACTGAAAAACTATTTTCTAACTTTTTTTGATTTATTGCGAGGATGTTTTAATGATATAATGTTATAACTCTCGTTTTATCATTAAAAAACAAACTTGTTTTATTATTTATTCGCCCCATATGGAGACATTATGAAGTTGTACTGATTTGACATAGTCACAAAAACGTAAAAAAAAATAAAATAAATTGTATTAATCATAAAAATCGACCCCCCATAGTTAGGGTTTTTAGTGAGTTTTGTTGAAACTGTGGTTTTAGGCCACTGAAAAACTATTTTCTAACTTTTTTTGATTTATTGCAAGGATGTTTTAATGATATAATGTTATAACTCTCGTTTTATCATTAAAAAACAAACTTGTTTTACTATTTATTCGCCCCATGTGGAGAAATTATGAAGTTGTACTGATTTGACGTAGAAAAAAAAAACATTAAAAAATCCAACAAAAAGAAAATAGTCTAATAATAATAATAATAACTGCACACACATCACAACAATCCAACACTTTGAGACTTTATTTTCAAACTTTTTTAATCCATTGCCAGGATTTTTTTTTAAATGAAAAAAACATATTTATTACGTGTTATAACTCTTGTTTTTCACAAAAACGTGCAAAAAATAAATAAAAATAAATGATAAGAAATATAAAAAGAGCATTAATAATAATAGGCCCCTCAATATTCACACAGAGCACAACAATCCAACTAACAGTTTATTTAAGTTATGTCATGTTATTGGAAGGTGTGTGTGTGGGGGGGGGGGGGGGGGGGGGTGTCCTAAGAAATGACTGTGATTTTAGGCCATTGACAAACTGTTTTCAAACTTTTTTTTGATTTATTGCAAGGATGTTTTAATGATATAACTCTCGTTATATTATTAAAAATATACAAAAACATTTTATTCACCCAACATGGAGAAATAATGAACTTGTACTGATTTGACATAGTCATAAAAACGTTTAAAAAAAATAACAAAAAATTAAAAAGGGTATTGATAATAACAATGGGGGGGGGGGGGGTTCCTAAGTTAGGGTTGTATAGTCACTTTTGTTGACATGACTGTGGTTTTAGGCCACTGACAAACTATTTTCAAACTTTTTTTTTAAATATATTTCAATGATATAATGTTATAACTCTCATTGTATTATTAAAAAAAATATTTTTATTATTATTTATTTACCCCACATGGAGAAATTATGAAGTTGTACTGATTTGACATATAAACATAACAAAATCCAACAACAACAAAATAGTATTATTAATAACAGGCCCCCATTTCTGCACACACATCAAAACAATCCAAGATTTGAGTCAACTAACAAAGTTTACTCAAGTTTTGTCATTTTATTTTGAAAGGGAGGTCCTAATTTAGGGTAGTTTAGTGCCTTTTCTTGACATGACTGAGGTTTTAGGCCACTGATTAACTATTTTCAAACTTTTTTGGATTTATTGTAGGGATTTTTTGATGATATAATGTCTTAACTCTTGTTGTATTATAAGATTTTTTTAAATTTTATTTACCCCACATGGAGAAATTATGAAGTTGTACTGATTTGACATATAAACATAACAAAATCCAACTAGAAAAAAATAGTATTATTAATAACAGGCCCCCATTTCTGCACACACATCAAAACAATCCAAGATTTGAGTCAACTAACAAAGTTTACTCAAGTTTTGTCATTTTATTTTGAAAGGGAGGTCCTAATTTAGGGTAGTTTAGTGACTTTTCTTGACATGACTGAGGTTTTAGGCCATTGACAAACTATTTTCGAACTTTTTTTGATTCATTGTAGGGATTTTTTGATGATATAATGTCTTAACTCTCGTTTTATTATTAGATTTTTTTGTATTTTATTTACCCCACATGGAGAAATTATGAAGTTGTACTGATTTGACATATAAACATAACAAAATCCAACAACAACAAAATAGTATTATTAATAACAGGCCCCCATTTCTGCACACACATCAAAACAATCCAAGATTTGAGTCAACTAACAAAGTTTACTCAAGTTTTGTCATTTTATTTTGAAAGGGAGGTCCTAATTTAGGGTAGTTTAGTGACTTTTCTTGACATGACTGAGGTTTTAGGCCACTGATTAACTATTTTCAAACTTTTTGGGATTTATTGTAGGGATTTTTTGATGATATAATGTCTTAACTCTTGTTGTATTATAAGATTTTTTTAAATTTTATTTACCCCCACATGGAGAAATTATGAAGTTGTACTGATTTGACATAGAAACATAACAAAATCCAACTAGAAAAAAATAGTATTGTTAATAACAGGCCCCCATTTCTGCACACACATCAAAACAATCCAAGATTTGAGTCAACTAACAAAGTTTACTCAAGTTTTGTCATTTTATTTTGAAAGGGAGGTCCTAATTTAGGGTAGTTTAGTGCCTTTTCTTGACATGACTGAGGTTTTAGGCCACTGATTAACTATTTTCAAACTTTTTTGGATTTATTGTAGGGATTTTTTGATGATATAATGTCTTAACTCTCGTTTTATTATAAGAATAGTTTTTATTATTTACCCCACATGGAGAAATTATGAACTTGTACTGATTTGATATAGTTTCTGCACAACAATCCAACGCTTTGAGTCGACTAAAAAAGTTTATTTAAGTTCTGCCATGTTACTGGGGGGGGGGGGGGTCCTAAGTTAGGGTTGTATAGTGACTTTTTTTGGTTTTAAGCCACTGACAAACTATTTTCTAACTTTTTTTTTTGATGTATTGCAAGGATTTTTTTTAATGATATAATGTTATAACTCCTGTTTTATTATTTAAAAAAAAAACTTTTTTATTATTTATTCACCCCGCATGGAAAAATTATGAACTTGTACTGATTTGACATAGTCAACTGAAACGTAAAAATTAAATAAATAAATGAAAAATAAGATTTTTTTATTTTACATTTTTTATCACTTTTTTTTATTCATCAATCCAACAAAACAACACACAACAATACCACAAAATTCCAATTCCAAAACCAACATTCAGACCGAGCAATTGGGAGGACGCACACACATGACGCAAAACAATCCAAAAGTAGTCCAACAAAAATGAATAATGTCAACAACAGCATCAACATGAACTATAATTCCAACATTAGAAATCCCTCATTACATTACCAGTCATTTATAAACAAATACAAATAATAATTAATTCATATTAATAAAAGATAATTGCACTTTTTTTACAAATAATGAAGCAAAACCCCTTAAAAAGTGTGTACTTTTTGCATGAGCTCATCCAAGGCAGCTTCAGGGTGAGTGCGCTTCTCCCCTGCCCGCCAGGCCACGCCCCTTTATGCTAATCACGCCCTCCCATTGGCGCGTCGGGGTTGAGCAAGTCGTCTCTGATTGGCCAGGTCGAGGCCATTTATTTGCTGACAGCCGCGTCACTTGAATGGTCGTCTATTAACTTGTTCCAAAACTACCCGGACTTGTCAGGCGTACACACGCGGGAAAGAGGTGGGGGACAAAAAAAGACAACAAAAAAAAAAAAAAAAAAGGCAGAGTTTTCTCTTTTTTGGACGACGAGGGAAGAAGTTTTTGTGGACTCAAACCGAGCCGTGCGCGGGAGAAGGGATAAGTGTGTGTGAGCGCGTGTGTGTGTGTGTGTGAGTGTGTGTGTGTGTGTGGTGGATACAGGCTTGTATTTTTTTTTTTTTTTTTTGAGGGGTGCCGAAAAGGACCAACTTTCCAGAGCTCCCGGTGACTTGTTTGGACTTTGGTGAAAAAGGCCAAAAAATAAGACCAAAAAAAAAAAAATTTTTTTTTTTTTTTTTTTAAAAAGTTTTCCCAGATGTATAACATGATGGAGACCGATTTGAAGCCCCCCGCGCCCCAGACCAACACGGGGGGTCCGGGCAACCCCAACACGCCCGGAACCGGCGCCAACCAGAAGAACAGCCCGGAGCGGGTGAAGCGGCCCATGAACGCCTTCATGGTGTGGTCCCGGGGCCAGAGGCGGAAGATGGCGCAGGAGAACCCCAAGATGCACAACTCGGAGATAAGCAAGCGGCTCGGCGCGGAGTGGAAACTTCTCTCGGAGAGCGAGAAGCGGCCGTTTATCGACGAGGCCAAGCGGCTGCGGGCCTTGCATATGAAGGAGCACCCCGACTATAAGTACCGGCCCCGGCGGAAAACCAAGACGCTCATGAAGAAGGACAAGTACACCCTGCCCGGCGGGCTCCTAGGCCCCGGGGGGAACGGCATGGGCGTCGGGGTCGGGGTTGGCGTCGGAGCCGGGTTGGGCGGCGGGGGCGGCGGCGTGGCCCAGCGCATGGACAGCTACGCGGCGCACATGAACGGCTGGAGCAACGGCGGGTACGGCATGATGCAGGAGCAGCTGAGCTACCAGCACCCGGGGCTGGGCGCGCACAACCCGGGTCAGATGCAGCCCATGCACCGCTACGACATGAGCGCCCTGCAGCAGTACAACAGCATGACCACGCAGGGCTACATGAACGGCTCCCCCACCTACTCCATGTCCTACTCGCAGCAGAGCATGCCGCCGGGCTCCATGGGGTCCTCCGCCGCCGCCGCCGCCGGGGTCAAGTCCGAGTCCAGCAGCTCCAGCCCGCCGATCGTCACCTCGTCCTCCTCGCACCGGGGCGCGCCGGGCTGCCAGAGCGGGGACCTGAGGGACATGATCAGCATGTACCTGCCCGGGGCGGAGGTCAGCGAGCAGACGGCCCAGACCAGGCTACACATGTCCGGCCACTACCAGAGCGCCGTGCCGGGGACGACGATCAACGGCACGCTGCCATTAACACACATGTAAGGAAAAAAAAAAAAACTTTTATATATAAACACACATATATATATATATATATATATATATAAACATTGGACTACTTAACTTTGGACTATTTTTGTACAGAAAAAAAAGGGAATGCAGGAGGGGGGAAAGTTGTATAAAAGTCACCTGCAAAAAGAGGAGAAAAAAAAAGACCAATTTTTTTTTTTCCACCCCCCCTTTTCCCCTTTTTTCATTTCTTTAAAGGAAGCTGTAGAGGAAGATCTTCACCTCTTCACTGCTGGATGAAGTTTGCCCGACGAGAAAGTGGGAGTCGCAATCAAAAATCACTTTTTTTCTTTTTTTTTCTGTACAGTATTTATCAAAAAAACAAACAAAAAAAAAAAACATTACAATCAGATGATATAAATAACCATTAAGAGGTTGCATCGTTTTTTTTTTTTTTTTTTTTAAATCCCTCCTTATAATTTCATATAACAAAGCCAGTTTTGCAGAAACATGGGAAAGAAAAAGGGACATAAAACTACTGTTTTTTTCTTTTAAATTAAAGTCCAAAACTAAAAATATTGTAATAAAACCCCCCCTTCCCTTTCCAACCCCCCCACCCGCTCATACATCATAAAATAAATAAATTAAAAAAAAAAAAAAGTTAATTTATATCTCCCACTTTCCATCCGTTTGAGGTATGGCGCTTGTGCTCTTTATTTTCTTATTGATTTGTACAATTTCTGTATATTTACTGTGATATTTTTTTTTTTTTTTAATGTTCTTAGCTCATCATTCATTTTCCGTAGTTGTATTTAAAAACAAAAAACAAAATAATTAAATAAAAAAAAGAGAGAGAATACTGTGGCCTGTACGCAGAAGCCAAGCACTCCATGTACATACTGGAACTAATACCATCCTTATATCAGCTACAATTTCAACTGAGTCTATTTTTTTTTTTTCAATATGCAGTTTGAAAAGAATAAATTTTGGAAATTTGGATACTTGAAATGGTTTGTTTGATTATTTTTTATTTTTTTATTTGACGTGTCTAGAGTGTGTGTTTGTCACGTGTTGAGTTCTCACTATATAAGGCTGACTAATATTGGGAATAAAAAATAAAATATTTGCAGTGAGCGCCTTTTAAAATGAAAAATATTTGGTTATTGTTTCCGTGCTTTGTGCTGTGAATGCAAAACCCCTGAAGTTTATCGGGAAGATAAATACATCAAAATATATCACCTTGATGCCAGCTATAAAAACAATCAATGTCACGTGACTCTTTATTATTTTATCATTAGTGTTATTAAATGCCATCAATTTAATGATCAATAATGCGATTTTCATCATTTTTACCAACGTCAGATAAAAAATAAATTAATGTCTAATTAATTAAGGCTTGTGAGTTTTTACGCTTAGTTTGCGACCCCACTTTTGGACCCTTTTAACGAGATTTTATTTTTTTTATTATTTAAACTCATGAAAAATTAAACTTTCAATGCGGTGAATTCGTACACGCTTTTTATTTTTATTTTAAATTTTTTCCATCTTGTTTTTTTGTGTTATTTAATAATAATTGTATTTTTTTTAATGCAAACTCACTAATTTACAAAACCTCTTCAATTTAAAAAAAAAGTGTCTTAAAGCCAGCAATAAAATAGGGGTAAAAAAAAAAAAAAAAAAATCCCTAAAATGAGCTAACAGTTCGTTTTGGATTACTGACGGTTTTTAAATCTGGTTTGGTTTTGCGCCCGCGCGCGTGCACGCGTGTCTAAGTGTGTGTGTGTGCGTGCGCACGGCGCGGTAGATTAAGATTAGGGGGCCGTTGTATAGGCTGCGGGTCCCCGGGGACCGCAGCTCACATTAACCGGCGGATGAATATTTGAAGAGGCCCGACTGGGCCTACAAGAGGTCAAATGATAGTCGGCATTACGTCATTATTTATTGATCCGAGACCATTCACATTTTACTCGTAAAAATAATAATAAAAAAACGCAATAAAACGTGTTTCGTTTTGCCTTTTTTCCCCCCTCTCTTTGTCCGCATGTACCTGCTTCTGTATAAGAGGGGCCCCCGGGGAACGAATACATTATTTTGTCATCTAAAAAAAAGATGAAAGATGCCGGTTCAAGTGTCATTACGAGAGGCTGTCACGCGTGATCGTTTTTGATTAAGTAACTTACAGTATTCCCCGCTGGGGGATAAAACGCGCAGTATTTTGGAAATGTTTTCAGGTTGGGGAAAAGAAATGTAAAACAACCTTTATGGACCCTTGTAACGGACGATATCGTATTTGTCAACTAATGCTCCGAGGGTACTTGAATGCACCACTATTTAAAATGGATGTATTCCTCCGTAGAAAAAGTCACTATATCGATAAATTTAAATAATGTCCATAACTTTATTATTCGGCGAATATGTTGATTATCTTTCTAAATACGCATTCAAAATGTTTTTAGGTTGGGGGAAAAAAAAAAAAAAACAACCTTTACAGACTCTTATAACAAATTATAACATTTGTCTTACAATGCTCCGAGGGTACCTGAATGCACCACTATTTGAAATTGATTAATTCCTCCGTAGAAAAAGTCACTAAATCGATAAACTAAAATAATGTCCCTAACTTTACCTTTTGGTGAACATGTTGTTTATCTTCCTAAATACGCATTAAAAATGTTTTTAGGTTGGAAAACATGAAAACAACTTTTATAGACCCTTGTAACAAACGATAACATTTTGTCTTCCAATGCTCCGGAGGGTGCCTGAACGCACCACTGTTTAATTGATTTATTCTTCCGTAGTAAAGTCACTATATCGATAAACTAAAATAATGTCCATAACTTTATTATTCGGCAAACATGTTGATTATCTTTCTAAATACGCACTAAAAATGTTTTTAGGTTGGAAAACATGAAAACAACTTTTACAGACCCTTCTAACGAAACGATAACGTTTTGTCTTACAATGCTCCGAGGGTGCCTGAATGCACCACTATTTAATTGATTTATTCCTCCGTAGTAAAGTCACTATATCGATAAACTAAATTAATGTCCATAACTTTATCATTTGGTGAAAATGTTGTTTATCTTCCTAAATACGCATAAAAAAGTTTTTAGGTTGGAAAACATGAAAACAAGCTTTACAGACTCTTATAACAAATGATAATGTTTGTCTTGTAATGCTCCAAGGGTACCTGAATGCACCACTATTTGAAATTGATTAATTCCTCCGTAGAAAAAGTCACTAAATCGATAAACTAAAATAATGTCCCTAATTTTACCTTTTGGTGAACATGTTGTTTATCTTCCTAAATACGCATTAAAAATGTTTTTAAGTTGGAAAACATGAAAACAATTTTTTAGACCCTTCTAACAAAACGATAACGTTTTGTCTCCTAATGCTCCGAGGGTGCCTGAATGCACCACTATTTAAAATTGATTTATTCTTCCGTAGAAAAAGTCACTATATAGATAAACTTAAATAATGTCCATAACTTTATTATTCGGTGAACATGTTGTTTATCTTTCTAAATACGCATTAAAAATTTTTTTAGGTTGGAAAACATGAAAACAAGCTTTACAGACTCTTATAACAAATGATAACGTCTGTCTTGTAATGCTCCAAGGGTACCTGAATGCACCACTATTTAAAATGGATTTATTCCTCCGTAGTAAAGTCACTATATCGATAAACTTAAATAATGTCCATAACTTTATTATTCGGCGAACTTGTTGATTATCTTTCTAAATACGCATTCAAAATGTTTTTAGGTTGGGGGAAAAAAAAAAAAAAACAACCTTTACAGACTCTTATAACAAATGATAACGTTTGTCTTGTAATGCTCCAAGGGTACCTGAATGCACCACTAATTGATTAATTCCTCCGTAGAAAAAGTCAGTAAATCGATAAACTAAAATAATGCCCATAACTTTATTGGGTGAACATGTTGTTTATCTTCCTAAATACGCATTAAAAATGTTTTTAGGTTGGAAAACATGAAAACAACTTTTACAGACCCTTCGAACAAAACAATAATGTTTTGTCTTGTAATGCTCCGAGGGTGCCTGAATGCACCACTATTTCCATCCATCCATTTTCTACCGCTTATTCCCTTTTGGGGTCGCGGGGGGCGCTGGCGCCTATCTCAGCTACAATCGGGCGGAAGGCGGGGTACACCCTGGACAAGTCGCCACCTCATCGCAGGGCCAACACAGATAGATAGTGAGTGTGAATGTTGCACCACTATTTATTTTTTTTTATTCCTCCGTAGTAAAGTCACTATATCCATCCATCCATCCATTTTCTACCGCTTATTCCCTTTCGGGGTCGCGGGGGGCGCTGGCGCCAATCTCAGCTACAATCGGGCGGAAGGCAGGGTACACCCTGGACAAGTCGCCACCTCATCGCAGGGCCAGTCACTATATCGATAAACTAAATTAATGCCCATAACTTTATTATTGGGTGAACATGTTGTTTATCTTCCTAAATACGCATTAAAAATGTTTTTAGGTTGGAATACATGAAAACAAGCTTTACAGACTCTTATAACAAATGATAACATTTGTCTTACAATGATCCGAGGGTACCTGAATGCACCACTGTTTAAATTTGATTTCTTCTTCCGTAGTAAAGTCACTATATCGATAAAATAAAATAATGTCCATAACTTTATTATTTTGTGAACATGTTGTTTATCTTCCCAAATACGCATTAAAAATGTTTTTAGGTTGGAAAACATGAAAACAACTTTTATAGACCCTTCTAACAAAACGAAAACGTTTTGTCTCCTAATGCTCCGAGGGTGCCTGAATGCACCACTATTTAAAATTGATTTATTCCTCCGTAGAAAAAGTCACTATATCGATAAACTAAAATAATGTCCATAACTTTATCATTCGGAGAACATGTTGATTATCTTTCTAAATATGCATTCAAAATGTTTTTAGGTTGGAAAAAAAAAACAAAAAAAAAACCTTTACAGACTCTTATAACAAATGATAACGTCTGTCTTGTAATGCTCTGAGGGTACCTGAATGCACCACTATTTAAAATGGATTTATTCCTCCGTAGTAAAGTCACTATATCGATAAACTAAAATAATGTCCATAACTTTATTATTCGGTGAACATGTTGTTTATCTTCCCAAATACGTATTAAAAATGTTTTTAGGTTGGAAAACATGAAAACAACTTTTATAGACCCTTGTAACAAACGATAACATTTTGTCTTCCAATGCTCCGGAGGGTGCCTGAACGCACCACTGTTTAATTGATTTATTCCTCCATAGTAAAGTCACTATATCGATCAACTAAAATAATGTCCATAACTTTATCATTCGGAGAACATGTTGATTATCTTTCTAAATACGCATTAAAAATGTTTTTAGGTTGGAAAACATGAAAACAACTTTTACAGACTCTTATAACAAATGATAACGTTTGTCTTACAATGCTCCAAGGCTGCCTGAATGCACCACTATTTAAATTTGATTTCTTCTTCCGTAGTAAAGTCACTATATCGATAAACTAAATTAATGCCCATTACTTTATCATTTGGTGAACATGTTGATTATCTTCCTAAATACGCATTAAAAATGTTTTTAGGTTGGAAAACATGAAAACAACTTTTATAGACCCTTCTAACAAAACGATAACGGTTTGTCTCCTAATTCTCCGAGGGTGCCTGAATGCACCACTGTTTAAAATTGATTTATTCCTCCGTAGAAAAAGTCACTATATCAATAAACTAAAATAATGTCCATAACTTTATTATTGGGTGAACATGTTGATTATCTTTCTAAATACGCATTAAAAATGTTTTTAGGTTGGAAAAAAACAAAAAAACAACCTTTACAGACTCTCATAACAAATGATAACGTCTGTCTTGTAATGCTTTGAGGGTACCTGAATGCACCACTATTTAAAATGGATTTATTCCTCCGTAGAAAAAGTCACTGTATCGATAAACTTAAATAATGTCCATAACTTTATCATTCGGCGAACTTGTTGATTATCTTTCTAAATACACATTCAAAATGTTTTTAGGTTGGAAAACATGAAAACAACTTTTACAGACCCTTCTAACAAAATAATAACGTTTTGTCTTGTAATGCTCCGAGGGTGCCTGAATGCACCACTATTTTTTTTTTTTTATTCCTCCGTAGTAAAGTCACTATATCGATAAACTAAAATAATGCCCATAACTTTATTATTGGGTGAACATGTTGCCTGAATGCACCACTATTTAAATTTGATTTCTTCTTCCGTAGTAAAGTCACTATATCGATAAACTAAATTAATGTCCATTACTTTATCATTTGGTGAACATGTTGTTTATCTTCCCAAATACGCATTAAAAATGTTTTTAGGTTGGAAAACATGAAAACAACTTTTATAGACCCTTGTACCAAATGATAACGTTTGTCTTGTAATGCTCCAAGGGTACCTGAATGCACCACTGTTTAATTGATTTATTCCTCCGTAGAAAAAGTCACTATATCGATAAACTAAATTAATGCCCATAACTTTATTATTCGGCGAACATGTTGTTTATCTTCCCAAATACGTATTAAAAATGTTTTTAGGTTGGAAAACATGAAAACAACTTTTATAGACCCTTGTACCAAATGATAACGTTTGTCTTGTAATGCTCCAAGGGTACCTGAATGCACCACTGTTTAATTGATTTATTCCTCCGTAGAAAAAGTCACTATATCGATAAACTAAATTAATGCCCATAACTTTATTATTCGGCGAACATGTTGTTTATCTTCCCAAATACGTATTAAAAATGTTTTTAGGTTGGAAAACATGAAAACAACTTTTATAGACCCTTGTAACAAACGATAACATTTTGTCTTCCAATGCTCCGGAGGGTGCCTGAATGCACCACTATTTAATTGATTTATTCCTCCGTAGTAAAGTCACTATATCGATAAACTAAAATTATGCCCATAACTTTATCATTCGGCGAACATGTTGATTATCTTCCTAAACACGCATTAAACATGTTTTTAGGTTGGAAAACAACCTTTACAGACTCTTATAACAAAACGATAACATTTTGTCTTCTAATGTTCCGAGGGTACCTGAATGCACCACTATTTAGGTTTGATTTACGTCCGCTTTAGTAAAGTCACTATGTCTATAAACTAAACTAATGCCCATAACTTTATTACTCGGCGAATATGTTGTTTATCTCTCTAAATGCGCATAAAATATTTTCAGGTTGGAAAATACATAAAACAACTTTTATAGACCCTTGTAACAAACGATAATGTTTTGTCTCCTAATGCTCCGAGGGTGCCTGAATGCACCACTGTTTAGGTTTGATTTACTTCCTCCTTAGTAAAGTCACTATATCGATAGTTTAAACTAATGTCCACAATTTTATCAATCGGCGAACATGTTGTTTATCTTCCAAAATCAGCATAAAATATATTCAGGTTGGAAAATATATAAAACAACTTTTGTAGACCATTATAACAAACGGTAATGTTTTGCCTTGTAAAGCTCCGAGGGTACCTGAATGCACCGCTGTTTAGGTTTGATTTATTCCCTCCTTATTAAAGTCACTATATCAATAAAGTAAACTAATGTCCATAACTTTATTATTGGATGAACATGTTGTTTATCTTCCTAAATATGCATTAAAAATGTTTTCAGGTTGGAAAACATGAAAACAACTTTTATAGACCCTTGTAACAAACGATAACGTTTTGTCTCCTAATGCTCCGAGGGTACCTGAATACACCACTGTTTAGGTTTGATTTACTTCCTTCTCAGTAAAGTCACTATGTCGATAGTTTAAACTAATGTCCATAACTTTATTATTCGGCGAACATCGTGTTTATCCTCCTATATGTGCATAAAATATTTTCGGGTTGGAAATAATATAAAAAAAAACCTTTATAGACCCTTATAACAAAAATTAACATTTTGTCTCCTAATGCTCTGAGGGTACCTGAATGCACCAGTGTTCGGGTTTGATTTACTTCCTCCTAGTTGTTTATCTTCCTATAGGTGCATACAATGTTTTCAGGTTAGAAAACATGAAAACAACTTTTATAGACCCTTGTAACAAACGATAACGTGTTGTCTCCTAATGCTCCGAGGGGTGCCTGAATGCACCACGGTTTGGGTTTGATTTACTTCCTCCTAGTTGTTTATCTTCCTATATCCACATGAAATATTTTAAGGTTGGAAAAAATGAAAACAACCCTTTAAAACAAACAAAAACATTTTGTCTTCCAATGCTCCGGAGGGTGCTTGAATGCACCACTGTTTAGGTTTGATTTACTTCCTTCTCAGTAAAGTCACTATATCGATAATGTCCATAACTTTATCATTCGGCGAACATGTTGTTTATCTTCCTAAATATGCATTAAAAATGTTTTCAGGTTGGAAAACATGAAAACAACTTTTATAGACCCTTGTAACAAACGATAACGTGTTGTCTCCTAATGCTCCGAGGGTGCCTGAATGCACCACTGTTTGGGTTTAATTTACTTCCTCCGAGTTGTTTATCTTCTTATATCCGCATAAAATATTTTCGGGTTGGAAAAAATGAAAACAACCTTTACAACAAACGATAACATTTTGTCCTGCAATGCTCCGGAGGGTGCTTGAATGCACCACTGTTTAGGTTTGATTTATTCCTTCCTTATTAAAGTCACTATATCGCTAGGCTAAACTAATGCCTATAACTTTATAATTTGGCGAACATGTTGTTTATCTTCCTAAATATGCATTAAAAATGTTTTCAGGTTGGAAAACATGAAAACAACTTTTATAGACCCTTGTAACAAACGATAACAAGTTGTCTCCTAATGCTGCGAGGGTACCTGAATGCACCACTGTTTAGGTGTGATTTACTTCCTCCTAGTTGTTTATCTTCCTGTATCCGCATAAAATATTTTCGGGTTGGAAAAAATGAAAACAACCTTTACAACAAACGATAACATTTTGTCCTCCAATGCTCCGAGGGTGCTTGAATGCACCACTGTTTGGGTTTGATTTACTCGGCGGTGTAGCTCGGTTGGTTGAGCGGCCGTGCCAGCAACTTGAGGGTAGCAGGTTCGATCCCCGCTTCCGCCATCCTAGTCACTGCCGTTGTGTCCTTGGGCAAGACACTTTACCCACCTGCTCTCAGTGCCACCCACACTCGTTAAAATGTAAAAAATTAGATTTTGGGTTTCACTATGTAAAGCGCTTTGAGTCACTAGAGAAAAAGCGCTATATAAATATAATTCACGTCACTTCCTCCTAGTTGTTTATCCTCCTATATCCGCATAAAGTATTTTCGGGTTGGAAAACATGAAAACTACCTTTATAACAAACAATAACATTTTGTCTTCCAATGCTCCGGAGGGTGCCTGAACGCACCACGGTTTAGGTTTGATTCATTCCTTCCTTATTAAAGTCACTATATCGATATGCTAAACTAATGCCGATAACTTTATTTTTCGGCGAACATGAAGCGGAGGGAGGTAAAGGTTGGTTTTTGTGTCCCTCCAGCTCCCCACCCGGGTCTGACCACCACTTCCGGTGCTCGCGTTCTGAGCGTGGCTTTGGCGCCGGAGGATATTTGGACTGCAACAGGTGGTAAGCGCGCCTCTGCCTTTTTTTTTTGCCTGGGGATGGAAAAAACAAAACAAAAAAAAAAACCCAGATGTTACACAAGATAACATGGTGTGTGGTTATTCAGGCTCGCTTCTGGATCGCTTTCAAAAGGGCTTTTATTTTGAAAATTATAATTGTAAACCTCCATGAACTTTATTGTTGCTCTCAATTGTTAATAAATCAGGAGAGTAATCACATATTATTTAATTCTCTACATCAGGGGTGCCCAACCTTTTTTTTTTTGCACCGTGTAGGTGTTATTTCTCACGTGTGGCGGATAAATATAACAAATAAGTGCATGAAAAATGAGTAATGTGGATTTCTATTTCCATTCTAGGTACGCTAATGTTATCTTTTTGGTCCAATTTTCCATGCATAAATACATCTATTATTGCTAAATACTCATGTAACAGGACTATGTGGGACTTTAACTCACCTGGCCGCTTCACCACAATAATAATATGCAACTAGTGTTGTAGCCATACCAGTATTTTGGTACAGGTACAACATTTTTTTTTAGTACTTTTCGGTAATTTTGTAAATAAAGGGGACCAGGAAAAGGTGCATTATTGGCTTTATTTTAACAAAAATTCTTAGGGAATATTAAAGATTTATTATTGCTGTTAAGTCCTTAAATAAAATAGTGAACATACTAGACAACTTGTCTTTTAATAATAAATAAATAAACAAAGACTGCTAAATAGTTTGCTGACATAACTTTACTTTATCTGTAGTTTTAACACTAAAATGCGTCCGTTCTCCCATGTCTGTCATGACACTATGTCTGCTTGTAAGTACTCAGTGATTGTGCGCCGCCGAACATGCTCCTCTGCTCTTAAACCAGCAATAAGACGACCTGAATTCCAAATAACTCAAAATTAAGTCTTTGTTACTTAAAATATGTTCCCCTAGTGTCCAAATAACTCTAAAATAAGTCTTTGTTACTTAACATATGTTCTCCTAGTGTCCAAATAACTCTAAACTTAGTCTTTGTTACTTAGAATATGTTCCCCTAGTGTCCAAATAACTCTAAATTAAGTCGTTGTTACTTAGAATATGTTCCCCTAGAGTCCAAATAATTCTAGATTAAGTCTTTGTTACCTAGAAAATGTTCCCCTAGTTTCCAAATAACTCTAAATTAAGTCTTTGCTACTTAGAATATGTTCCCCTAGTGTCCAAATAACTCTAAACTAAGTCTTTGTTATTTAGAATACGTTCCTAGTGTCCAAATAACTCTAAATCAACTCTTTGTTACTTAGAATGTGTTCCCCTAGTGTCCAAATAACTATAAACTAAGTCTTTGTTACTTAGAATATGTTCCCCTAATGTCCAAAAAACTCTAAATCAACTCTTTGTTACTTAGAATATGTTCCCCTAGGGTCCAAATAACTCTAAATAACTCTTTGTTACTTAGAATGTGTTCCCCTAGTGTCTGAATAACTCTAAATGTACTCTTTGTTACTTAAAATATGTTCCCCTAGTGTCCAAATAACTCTAAATGAAGTCTTTGTTACTTAGAATATGTTCCCCTAGTGTCCAAATAACTCTAAATTAAGTCTTCGTTGGATGGAATATGTCCTCCTAGTGTCCAAATAACTCTAAATTAACTCTTTGTTACTTAGAATATGTTCCCCTAGTGTCCAAATAACTCTAAACTAAGTCTTTGTTACTTAGAATATGTTCCCCTAATGTCCAAATAACTCAAAATTAAGTCTTCGTTGGATGGAATATGTCCTCCTAGTGTCCAAATAACTCTAAATTAACTCTTTGTTACTTAGAATGTGTTCCCCTAGTGTCCAAATAACTCTAAACTAAGTCTTTGTTACTTAGAATATGTTCCCCTAATGTCCAAATAACTCTAAATTAAGTCTTCGTTGGATGGAATATGTCCTCCTAGTGTCCAAATAACTCTAAATTAACTCTTTGTTACTTAGAATATGTTCCCCTAGTGTCCAAATAACTCTAAATTAAGTCTTTGTTACTTAGAATATGTTCCAAGTGTCCAAATAACTCTAAATTAAGTCGTTGTTACTTAGAATATGTTCCTAGTGTCCAAATAACTCTAAATTAAGTCTTTGTTACATGGAATATGTTCCCCTAGTGTCCAAATAACTCTAAATTAAGTATTTGTTGCTTAAAATAAGTTCCCCTAGTGTCCAAATAACTATGAATTAAGTATTTGTTACTTAAAATATGTTACCCTAGTGTCCAAATAACTCTAAACTAAGTCTTTGTTATTTAGAATATGTTCCACTAGTGTCCAAATAACTCTAAATTAAGTCTTAGTTACTTAAAATATGTTCCCCTAGTGTCCAAATAAGTCTAGATTAAGTCTTTGTTACTTAGAGTATATTCCCCTAATGTCCAAACAACTCTAAACTAAGTCTTTGTTACCTAGAATATGTTCCCCTAGTGTCCAAATAACTTTTAAATTAAGTCTTTGTTACAAATAACATGTTCTTAGTGTCCAAATAACTCAAAATTAAGTCTTTGTTACTTAAAACATGTTCCCCCTAGAGTCAAAATAACTCTAAACTAAGTCCGCGTTATTTAGAATATGTTTCTAGTGTCCAAATAACTCTAAATCAGCACTTTGTTACTTAGAATATGTTCCCCTAGTGTCCAAATAACTCTAAACTAAGTCTTTGTTACTTAGAATATGTTTTCCCAAGTTAATCTGTTGCTGGTGTTACGGACCTGTTCCGGTTCTAGGACCGGTGGTCGGGGACCACTGCTCGACATTATTCACAGATAATCTTTTGCTGGCTTTACGGACCGGTGCCGGTCCCCGGACTGGTGCTTGGGGAACCACTGCTCTACATTATTCATAGAGAGTCTTTTGCTGGTGTTACGGACTGGTGCCGGTCCCCGGACTGGTGCTTGGGGAACCACTGCTCTACATTATTCATAGAGAGTCTTTTGCTGGTGTTACGGACTGGTGCCGATGCCCTTACCGGTGCTTGAGGACCGCTGCTCAACATTATTCACAGAGAATATTTTGCTGGTGTTACAGACCGATGCTGGTGTCTGGACCAGCGGTCGGGGACCGCCGCTCGACATTATTCACAGAGAATCTTTTGCTGGTGTTACGGACCGATGCTGGTGCCTGGATCAGTGGTTGGGGACCGCTGCTTGACATTATTCACAGAGAATCTTTTGCTGGTGTTACGGACTGGTGCCGGTGCCCAGACTGGTGCCCGGACCGGTGCTTGGGGACCACTGCTCTACATTATTCATAGAGAATATTTTGCTGGTGTTACGGGCTGGTGCCGATGCCCGTACCGGTGCTTGAGGACCGCTGCTCAACATTATTCACAGAGAATCTTTTGCTGGTGTTACAGACCGATGCTGGTGCCTGGATCAGTGGTCGGGGACCGCCACTCGACATTATTCACAGAGAATCTTTTGCTGGTGTTACGGACTGGTGCCGGTGCCCAGACTGGTGCCCAGACCGGTGCTTGGGGACCACTGCTCTACATTATTCATAGAGAATCTTTTGCTGGTGTTACGGACTGGTGCCGGTGCCCAGACTGGTGCCCAGACCGGTGCTTGGGGACCACTGCTCTACATTATTCATAGAGAATCTTTTGCTGGTGTTACGGACTGGTGCCGGTGCCCAGACTGGTGCCCAGACCGGTGCTTGGGGACCACTGCTCTACATTATTCATAGAGAATCTTTTGCTGGTGTTACAGACTGGTGCCGGTGCCCGTACCGGTGCTTGAGGACCACTACTCTACATTATTCACAGAGAATACTTTGCTAGTGTTACGGACCTCAGGGACCGCTGCTCGACACTATACACAGAGAATATTTTGCTGGTGATCCGGACCGGTGCCCGGATCAGTGGTCGGGAACCGCCGCTCGACATTATTCACAGAGAACCTTTTGCTGGTGTTACGGACCGATGCAGGTCCCCGGACCGGTGCGTGGGGAACCATTGCTCTACATTATTCACAGAGATTATTTTGCTAGTGTTACGGACTGGTGCCGGTGCCCGGACCGGTGTTTGAGAAACCATTGCTCTACATTATTCACAGAGAATCTTTTGCTGGTCTTACGGACCGGTTCCAGTCCCCGGAACCGGTGCTTAGGGAACCACCGCTCTACTTTATTCACAGAGAATCTTTTTGCTGACCTAACACCGATTATGCGTCCGCGTCGCACAACTTGCAACCTTGCGGGAACTGTCGGCCATCTTCACTGTTGCAAGAACGGTGCGAATGTGGAAGAGAAAGGGAGAGACAGCACTGCCTGCTTCTTTTCCCTGCACCTGCACAACACACACACACACACACACACACACACACACGGCCCCAGTGAATAGGACCACACACTGACACGCCAGCATGCCGTCAGGCCTGTGTGTTCTAGGTGGCTCCAGGGCCCCCCCCCCCCTTGCGCGCCCCTCGCCCCCGCCAACCATCACGTCAGCGGCAAGTTCCGTTTATCATCTCGGCTCATTGAACGCTGACAGCTTTATAAAGCTCCGTCGTTAACGGCATGCGTGGTTCACGGCCAATCGCGACTCCGGACCGGGCCACGGTGAACCGCTACATTTTTGTCATACTCTCCTTAAAAAAATAAAAAAATAAATAAAACTAATGTATTTACATTCTTTCTGGCAATGCCATAAGGGCGTGTTTTTTTGGCTATTTTCTACTTTGTGTATACGTGGCGAAAAGCCATTAGGGGGGGTTTAGGCCAGGGCTACTCAACTGGTGGTCTGGGAAGGACACCAGGCCAAGTTCAACTCAAAACTTTGGAAATACTTGTAAATTTTTGCAGCATTTTAATATATATATATATATATATATATATATATATATATATATATATATATCAGTAGAAGCATTTAAGTCTCACCTTAAAACTCATTTGTATACTCTAGCCTTTAAATAGAATCCCTTTTTAGACCAGTTGATCTGCTGTTTCTTTTCTTTTTCTTCTATGTCCCACTCTCCCCTGTGGAGGGGGTCCGGTCCGATCCGGTGGCCATGTACTGCTTGCCTGTGTATCGGCTGGGGACATCTCTGCGCTGCTGATCCGCCTCGACATCTCTGCGCTGCTGAGCCGCCTCCGCTTGGGATGGTTTCCTGCTGGCTCCGCTGTGAACGGGACTCTCGCTGCTGAGTTGGACCCGCTTTGGACTGGACTCTCGCGACTGTGTTGGATCCATTGTGGATTGAACTTTCACAGTATCATGTTAGACCCGCTCGACATCCATTGCTTTCCTCCTCTCTAAGGTTCTCATAATCATTATTGTCACCGATGTCCCACTGGGTGTGAGTTTTCCTTGCCCTTGTGTGGGCCTACCGAGGATGTCGTGGTGGTTTGTGCAGCCCTTTGAGACACTAGTGATTTAGGGCTATATAAGTAAACATTGATTGATTGATTGATTGATAATAAAAACCCGAGCCCGGGTGTCAAACTCATTCTCTTTGAGGGTCACATTGCAGTTATAGCAGCCTTTAGTTAAGTTAATTAGATAGATTAGAATAGATTAGATAGTACTTTATTTATTCCGTCAGGAAAATTAAAATTTTCAGCACAATCCCATTCAAGTTTCGACAAACATTACAGGGAGACAGAACAGGATCGCTGACGGGTCTGCCGGCTTCCAGCGCCCCTTAGAAAAAAGATGAGATACAGGTAAACAAAGGAGGGGGAATAGAAGATTAAAACAAAATAAAAAAAATCGGTCTTAGCCTGGGCCCTGGAGAGGAGGTGCAGACTGAGGCCAAGGGAAAAAACAACAACTCATAGCCATGGTACACATCCCTCTTCCATGTGTGTAAGAGGGAAACATCAAACATCAAAGAACACAGAGGACATTAAAGACGTTAAAGACTAATCAATCAATGTTTATTTATATAGCCCTAAATCACAAGTGTCTCAAAGGGCTGTACAAACCACAACGACATCCTCGGTAGAGCCCACATAAGGGCAAGGAAAAACTCACCCCAGTGGGACGTGGGTGACAGTGACAATGATGACTATGAGAAACCTTGGAGAGGACCGCATATGTGGGCAACCCCCCCAGGTTAAGTTAAGTTAAGTTAAGTTAAGTTAAAGTACCAATGATTGTCACAAACACACTAGGTGTGGTGAAATGTGTCCTCTGCATTTGACCCATCCCCTTGTTCAGCCCCTGGGAGGTGAGGGGAGCAGTGAGCAGCGGCGGTGCCGCGCCCGGGAATCATTTTTGGTGATTTAACCCCCAATTCCAACCCTTGATGCTGAGTGCCAAGCAGGGAGGTAATGGGTCTCATTTTTATCTTATTTGGCATGACTCACAACCGATATCAGGGATTATTAATCTACTTGTCCATTTACTCTTAATATCTGCTTACTTTTTCTTTTAAGATGAGTTATCTACACTTCTGTTAAAAAAATAATAATCACTTATTCTTCTGTTGTTTGGATGCTTTACATTAGTTTTGGACGATACCACAAATTTGGGCATCAATCCGATACCAAGTCGTGACACGATAACACATTGGTTCTATTCAAAGTCATCATCTGTCCAGGGACATATTTCCAGAGTTTTTAAACATAATATACATAAAAACATATGGTAATTTTTAGAGGCGGTATAGTACCGAAAATTATTCACCAGTATCACGGTACTATACTAATACCGGAATACCGTACAACATTTTTTTCTTAAATATGGTTAAAAAAAAAACCCAAAACAAATACATTTAATCAGAAAGATAAATTACTTTATCGACATTTTCAACTATGTGGCGGGTCAGATCTGGCCCAAGGGCCTTGAGTTTGAAACCGGTATAGACTCATTTGGACCATGAATCCAAACACAGACAGTGTTTAATTTCCGTAAGGTTTTTTTTCCCCCCCAGAAATGTGTAAAGAATTACACCAAAAGCAACCAAAATGTGCATGAAAGAGAATGCTGGTTCCAAAATAATAATAATAATAATAATAATAATAATAAAGAATGCAGAAGTCCAGCCCCTGGTCCTTAGTTTCCTGAAAATGTGGTGCCTAGAATTGATTCACCTGGACCCCGACTTAAACAAGTTGAAAAACTTATTCGGGTGTTACCATTTAGTGGTCAATTGTACTGAATATGTACTGAACTGTGCAATCTACTAATAAAAGTCTCAACCAATCAATCAATCAATCAATCAATCAATCAAAAAACTACAATTTAGTTCGATGCTCTCGGTAATGGCTACAGTGTACAGAATTACCAGGATATCCCAAAATGTAACAATTTTTACAGTTAAACATTGTAATTAAAATTTACTTTAACATTAAATTAATTCACGGTGGCAGAGGGGTTAGTGCGTCTGCCTCACAATACGAAGTTCCTGCAGTCCTGGGTTCAAATCCAGGCTCGGGATCTTTCTGTGTGGAGTTTGCATGTTCTCCCCGTGAATGCGTGGGTTCCCTCCGGGTACTCCGGCTTCCTCCCACTTCCAAAGACATGCACCTGGGGATAGGTTGATTGGCAACACTAAATTGGCCCTAGTGTGTGAATGTGAGTGTGAATGTTGTCTGTCTATCTGTGTTGGCCCTGCGATGAGGTGGCGACTTGTCCAGGGTGTACCCTGCCTTCCGCCCGATTGTAGCTGAGATAGGCGCCAGCGCCCCCCGCGACCCCGAAAGGGAATAAGCGGTAGGAAATGGATGGATGGATTAAATTAATTATATTGTCATAGTCCATGCAGAGTTTAAGTGTTGAAAAAAATTCAAACAAATTACTGTAGGTTGTTAAGCCGAGAGGGTAATTAACAAAACAATTACACTTGTGAAGTTACAAGCAATTTGTACATTTTATTGCAATTAACTGCAAACTTACGGCATTCGGTTGTGTCATTAAACTAATTGGCAGGTACATTAAATTGTTGTGAGGATATTTTACAGTAAACAGTACCAAGTAAAGGGCAATTTTCTTCCAGAAAGTTATGAATAAATAGTGAAGGAAGGGTCCTCAGTTTTCCGAAACTCTCTCATACTTATGTATGTAAAATTAAAAGTAATTACTGTAGGTTGCTAAGCCGAGAGGGTAATTAACAAAACAATTACACTTGTGAAGTTACAAGCAATTTGTACATTTTATTGCAATTATCTGCAAACTTACGGCATTCGGTTGTAAGTGTCATTAAACTAATTGGCAGATACAGTGAATTGTTGTGAGGATATTTCACAGTAAACAGTACCAAGTAATGCAGTCATTTGCCGTGAATTTACAAATAAATGTGTATTTTTGAAGCAAATTAAACATAATAAAAAGAACACCAGGCCAGCATCCATCACAGTGGACACTTGTATTATGTATAAAAGGGCAATTTTCTTCCAGAAAGTTATGAATAAATAGTGAAGGAAGGGTCCTCAGTTTTCCGAAACTCTCTCATACTTATGTATGTAAAATTAAAAGTAATTACTGTAGGTTGCTAAGCCGAGAGGGTAATTAACAAAACAATTGCACTTGTGAAGTTACAAGCAATTTGTACATTTTATTGCAATTAACTGCAAACTTACGGCATTCAGTTGTAAGTGTCATTAAACTAATTGGCAGATACAGTAAATTGCTGTCAGGATATTTCACAGTAAACATTACCAAGTAATGCAATTATTAGCCTGCAGTCATTTGTTGTGGATTTACAAATAAATGTGTATTTTTGTAGCAAATTAAACATAATAAAAAAACATTATGTATAAAAGTGTCAAGACTTGGACTTGGGCGTGGATTGTTTTCCTGAGATGCAAAGCGAATGGAATGGACACGGCGTGAAGGTAAAGGCATTTTTTATTTTAACACTAACTACAAAAAGCAAACAAAAGGCGTGCACAATGGCGGAGGACAAACTTGACTAATGAACCAAAACTTGCACAAAGACAGAAACTATGAACAATAAACAAAAACTTACTTGGCATGGAACTGTGAAACATGTCATGAAGCAGAGTGGAGGTAACATGGCATGACGTGAGTAGAGGTAATAGATGGTGATGTTGCCAGGATGAAGAACAGAAACAGACCGGCTTGAATAGCAGTGACATGATCAGTGAAAACAGGTGCGAGACATGAGGACAGGTGAAAACTAATGGGTAGTCATGGTAACAAAACAAACAAGTAAATGCAAAAACAGGAACTGAGTGTCCAAAAAACAAAACATGATCACAAAGACATGACAAAAAGGGCTATTTTCTTCCAGATAGATATAAATAAATAGTGATGTAAAGGTCCTCAGTTTTCCGAAACTCTCCTCTACTATTGTGAGTCAGCATGTAAAACACACATATTGACCAAATAAAGTCTGGTTTTTGTGCACCATCTGATAGCGTAATCCTATTTTTGCTTCTTCACGAGATTAGCATATAGGTCAGGAGAAAGTGCCAGGGTTTGGGGGCTGGGGGGCCCAGGCCCCTGGGGGGGTGTTGTGTAGAGGAGGATTTGTGAGAAGAGCCCGCTAACAACAATATGAGGCCTGTTGCAGTCCTGGTCTGTGGTTACTCTGATCTGAAACCGGCATTTAAAAATAACTTTGCCAGTAATAAATCAGATGAGATCATTATATTTAAAATGACTGGCAAAACTATAGACTGACTTTCTATTGCGAAAAATGTTAGAATTCAAAAACCTGCGTAATTTCAGCCTTAAAACACATCTGGCCTGCAAACACCTGGAAATGATATGTGTCGATAAAGTATGTCATATTTTCTCACTAAATGTAATTTTTTTTTTTTTTTTTTTCACCGAAAAAAATGTGTACTGCTTGAAATTGCATAACTTTATAGTATCCAATGTTACAACAAATATTACATATAATCATCATACTCTCCAAAACATGTTTTTGTCTAAATTAAAATACGCGAGTTTACAGAAAAACACCCAACAAATTACTAAAAATGACAATCAATTTTATTTAAATCACTCGCAAAACTATGGACTGACTTTTTAGTACATTCCTTTCTGTTTTATTAATGTTAAAAAAGTTAAAATTCAAACACCTGCGTAATTTAAGCCTAACACACAGGTGTCGAACTCAAGGCCCAGAGGGTCACATCTGGCCCCCTCTCTCTTGTGGAAGGAGGGGGGGGTTACTGGTCCGGTGGCCATGGATGAAGTGCTGGCTGTCCAGAGTCGGGACCCGGGGTGGACCGCTTGCCTGTGCATTGGTTGGGGACATCTATGCGCTGCTGACCCGTCTCCGCTCGGGATGGTCTCCTGCTGGCCTCACTATGGACTGGACTCTCACTATTAAGTTAGATCCACTATGGACTGGACTCTCTCTATTATGTTAGATCCACTATGGACTGGACTCTCACACTATTATGTTAGATCCACTATGGACTGGACTCTCACTATTATGTTTGATCCACTATGGACTGGACTCTCACACTATTATATTAGATCCACTATGGACTGGATTCTCACTATTATGTTAGATCTATTATGGACTGGACTCTCACACTATTATCTTAGAACCACTATGGACCGGACTCTCACAACAATATGTTAGATCCACTATGGACTGGACTCTCACTATTATGTTAGATCCACTATGGACTGGACTCTCACTATTATGTTAGATTCACTATGGACTGGACTTTCACCATTATTTTAGATCCATTATGGACTGGACTCTCACACTATTATCTTAGAACCACTATGGACCGGACTCTCACAATAATATTTTAGATCCACTATGGACTGGACTCTCACTATTATGTTAGATCCACTATGGACTGGACTCTCACACAATTATGTTAGATCCACTACGGACTTTACTCTCACACTATTATGTTAGATCCACTATGGACTGGACTCTCACACTATTATGGTAGATCCACTATGGACTCTACTCTCACTATTATGTTAGGTCCACTATGAACTGGACTCTCACTATTATGTTAGGTCCACTATGAACTGGACTCTCACTATTATGTTAGATCCACCATGGACTAGACTCTCACACTATTATGTTATATTCACTATGGACTGGACTCTCTCACTATAATGTTAGATCCACTATGGACTGGACTTTCACAATATCATGCTAGACCCACTCGATGTCCATTGCAATCTCACATCTGCGGTCCTCTCCAAGGTTTCTCATAGTCATTCACATTGACATCCCACTGGGTTGTGAGTTTTTCCTTGCCCTGATGTAGGATCTGAACCAAGGATGTCGTTGTGGCTTGAGCAGCCCTTTGAGACACTCGTGATATAGGGCTATATAAATAAACATTGATTGATTGATTGATTGATTGATTGAACCCACTCCCCCCACCTTGCCCCAAAACAATGGTACTTTTTTTCCAATTTTTCCGTAAAATGTCGTAAAAAAAACAATAATCACTGTAACACTACTGTAAAATGTTGTAAATGAAAACAATTTACAAAATAATAATGAAATCCAGAGGCTAATTCATACATTATTCACATATATTAGACTTCGACTTAGACAAAGTCTATTGGATGTGAATAATGTATGAATAATACATATTATAAATAATAATATTATGGCTCTCAATGAAAAACACTTTGATGTCCCCGGCCTAAAACAACATGTCAATAATCGGAGTATAAAAGTAACTCTAATTGGTCTCTTTAGCATCTCTTTAGTATTGGAACAAGGTCAAACGCTTGGCTGCTGATGCAAAGAACACAATGCAGCTCCATTAAAGGAGCTTCACGGGGTAAAAATTACAGCATCTCTCCCAAAAATGTCGGTATACGAAGGCGTAGATGCTCATATGCGACTCATATCATCTTAGAAGGTGTTTGCGAAGGGAAATGTGGAGCAGCTGCCAGCAGCGTGAGGCAACAGGTGACTGCATGGGAGCAGCTACAAGTGAAAGTACTGCATGCTCTGCTGCTCTTTTGTTGTCCGCAAATTTGGTGGCTGTGGTGGTGATTGCCCCTCCTCAGCAGGCCTGCGGAGGTTTGTGTGTGTGTGTGTGTGTGTGTGTGTTCATGTATTTGTACCCTTCTTGAGACATCAACAAGGAAAAGTTCCGTCTTTGTGAGGACCGGTGAACAAGGTGTGTGTGTTCTTGTATTGCTACTCCTCTTTAGACATTAACAAGGGAAAGTTTCGTCCTTGTGAGGACCGGTGAACAAGGTGTGTGTGTTCATGTATTTGTACCCTTCTTGAGACACCAACAAGGAAAAGTTCCGTCTTTGTGAGGACCGGTGAACAAGGTGTGTGTGTTCTTGTATTGCTACCGTTCTTTAGACATCAACAAGGAAAAGTTCCGTCCTTATGAGGACCGGTGATCAAGGTGTGTGTTCATGTATGTGTACCCTTCTTGAGACACCAAGAAGGAAAAGTTCCGTCCTTGTGAGGACCGGTGATCAAGGTGTGTTTGTTCATGTACTTGTACCCTTCTTGAGACACCAACAAGGAAAAGTTCCGTCTTTGTGAGGACCGGTGAACAAGGTGTGTGTGTTCTTGTATTGCTACCCTTCTTTAAACATCAACAAGGAAAAGTTCCGTCCTTGTGAGGACCGGTGATCAAGGTGTGTGTGTTCATGTACTTGTACACTTCTTGAGACACTAAGAAGGAAAAGTTCCGTCCTTGTAAGGATCGGTGAACAAGGTGTGTGTGTTCTTGTATTGCTACCCTTCTTTAAACATCAACAAGGAAAAGTTCCGTCCTTGTGAGGACCGGTGATCAAGGTGTGTGTGTTCATGTACTTGTACCCTTCTTGAGACACTAAGAAGGAAAAGTTCCGTCCTTGTGAGGATCGGTGAACAAGGTGTGTGTGTTCTTGTATTGCTACCGTTCTTTAGACATCAACAAGGAAAAGTTCCGTCCTTGTGAGGACCGGTGATCAAGGTGTGTGTGTTCATGTACTTGTACCCTTCTTGAGACATCAACAAGGAAAAGTTCCGTCCTTGTGAGGACCGGTGATCAAGGTGTGTGTGTTCATGTACTTGTACCCTTCTTGAGACATCAACAAGGAAAAGTTCCGTCCTTGTGAGGACTAGTGAACAAGGTGTGTGTGTTCTTGTATTGCTACCCTTCTTTAGACATCAACAAGGAAAAGTTCCGTCCTTGTGAGGACCGGTGAACAAGGTGTGTGTGTTCATGTACTTGTACCCTTCTTGAGACACTAAGAAGGAAAAGTTCCGTCCTTGTGAGGATCGGTGAACAAGGTGTGTGTGTTCTTGTATTGCTACCGTTCTTTAGACATCAACAAGGAAAAGTTCCGTCCTTGTGAGGACCGGTGAACAAGGTGTGTGTGTTCTTGTATTGCTACTCTTCTTTAGACACTAAGAAGGAAAAGCTCCGTCCTTATGAGGACCGGTGATCAAGGTGTGTGTGTTCATGTACTTGTACCCTTATTGAGACATCAACAAGGAAAAGTTCTGTCCTTGTGAGGACCGGTGAACAAGGTGTGTGTGTTCTTGTATTGCTACTCCTCTTTAGACATCAACAAGGAAAAGTTTCGTCCTTGTGAGGACCGGTGAACAAAGTGTGTGTGTTCTTGTATTGCTACCCTTCTTTGGACATCAACAAGGAAAAGTTCCGTCCTTGTGAGGACCGGTGATCAAGATGTGTGTGTTCATGTACTTGTACCCTTCTTGAGACACTAAGAAGGAAAAGTTCCGTCCTTGTGAGGACCGGTGAACAAGGTGTGTGTGTTCTTGTATTGCTACTCTTCTTTAGAGATCAACAAGGAAAAGTTCCGTCCTTATGAGGACCGGTGATCAAGGTGTGTGTGTTCATGTATTTGTACCCTTCTTGAGACACCAAGAAGGAAAAGTTCCGTCCTTGTGAGGACCAGTGAACAAGGTGTGTGTGTTCTTGTATTGCTACTCCTCTTTAGACATCAACAAGGAAAAGTTCTGTCCTTGTGAGGACCGGTGATCAAGGTGTGTGTGTTCATGTACTTGTACCCTTCTTGAGACACTAAGAAGGAAAAGTTCCGTCCTTGTGAGGATCGCTGAACAAGGTGTGTGTGTTCTTGTATTGCTACTCCTCTTTAGACATCAACAAGGAAAAGTTCTGTCCTTGTGAGGACCGGTGAACAAGCTGTGTGTGTTCTTCTATTGCTACTCTTCTTTAGAGATCAACAAGGAAAAGTTCCGTCCTTATGAGGACCGGTGATCAAGGTGTGTGTGTTCATGTATTTGTACCCTTCTTGAGACACCAAGAAGGAAAAGTTCCGTCCTTGTGAGGATCGGTGAACAAGGTGTGTGTGTTCTTGTATTGCTACTCCTCTTTAGACATCAACAAGGAAAAGTTTCGTCCTTGTGAGGACCGGTGATCAAGGTGTGTGTGTTCATGTACCTGTACCCTTATTGAGACATCAACAAAGAAAAGTTCCGTCCTTGTGAGGACCGGTGATCAAAGTGTGTGTGTTCATGTACTTGTACCCTTCTTGAGACATCAACAAGGAAAAGTTCCGTCCTTGTGAGGGCCGGTGAACAAGGTGTGTGTGTTCTTGTATTGCTACTCCTCTTTAGACATCAACAAGGAAAAGTTCCGTCCTTGTGAGGACCGGTGATCAAGGTGTGTGTGTTCATGTACTTGTACCCTTCTTGAGACACTAAGAAGGAAAAGTTCCGTCCTTGTGAGGATCGGTGAACAAGGTGTGTGTGTTCTTGTATTGCTACCGTTCTTTAGACATCAACAAGGAAAAGTTCCGTCCTTGTGAGGACCGGTGATCAAGGTGTGTGTGTTCATGTACTTGTACCCTTCTTGAGACATCAACAAGGAAAAGTTCCGTCCTTGTGAGGACCGGTGATCAAGGTGTGTGTGTTCATGTACTTGTACCCTTCTTGAGACACTAAGGAAAAGTTCCGTCCTTGTGAGGATCGGTGAACAAGGTGTGTGTGTTCTTGTATTGCTACCGTTCTTTAGACATCAACAAGGAAAAGTTCCGTCCTTCTGAGGACTAGTGAACAAGGTGTGTGTGTTCTTGTATTGCTACCCTTCTTTAGACATCAACAAGGAAAAGTTCCGTCCTTGTGAGGACCGGTGATCAAGGTGTGTGTTCATGTATGTGTACCCTTCTTGAGACACCAAGAAGGAAAAGTTCCGTCCTTGTGAGGACCGGTGATCAAGGTGTGTGTGTTCATGTACTTGTACCCTTCTTGAGACACCAAGAAGGAAAAGTTCCGTCTTTGTGAGGACCGGTGAACAAGGTGTGTGTGTTCTTGTATTGCTACTCCTCTTTAGACATCAACAAGGAAAAGTTTCGTCCTTGTGAGGACCGGTGAACAAGGTGTGTGTGTTCTTGTATTGCTACTCTTCTTTAGACATCAACAAGGAAAAGTTCCGTCCTTTTGAGGACCGGTGAACAAGGTGTGTGTGTTCTTGTATTGCTACTCTTCTTTAGACATCAACAAGGAAAAGTTCCATTCTTATGAGGACCGGTGATCAAGGTGTGTGTGTTCATGTATTTGTACCCTTCTTGAGACACCAATAAGGAAAAGTTCTGTCCTTGTGAGGATCGGTGAACAAGGTGTGTGTGTTCTTATATTGCTACCCTTCTTTAGATATCAACAAGGAGAAGTTCCGTCCTTATGAGGACCGGTGAACAAGGTATGTGTGTTCTTGTATTGCTACCCTTCTTTAGACATCAACAAGGAAAAGTTCCGTCGTTGTGAGGACCGGTGAACAAGGTGTGTGTGTTCATGTATTTGTACCCTTCTTGAGATACAAACAAGGAAAAGTTCCGTCCATGTGAGGACCGGTGAACAAGTTAGGACATAAATAATGGTCCCGATACGGAAAACCATTCCATCTAATAGAGATTGTCTCATTTGCACCCCTGGTGGTGAAATCCATCAAAATGGGGGGGATTTTTCCAATTGACTGTGTGTCGTTTTTAAAAGTGGTCCCCGTCAGGTCAACATATGAAATAAGTGTGTATAAGGAAATTGAAATGCCCCCCCTTTGGCCAAAATTAATATATATATATTTATGTATTTAGAGACATGCTTTAATATGTATGTATGTATACACACTTATATATATATATATATATATATATATATATATATAAATATATGTATGTATACATATATATATATATATGTATACATATATATATATATATGTATACATATATATATATATGTATACATATATATATATATATATATACATATATATACATCTATACATATATAAACGTATCTATATATACTGTGCAACTTGAATAATGTACTTGAATAGTTGAATGCCAATATAATATTTGCACTATTTTGTATTTATTCTTTAAATTGACAGAAATGCAACATAATTTAAACAATTTTTTCAAAATATGCATAGGTCTTTTCTCTAATTATTCATATTTTCTTTTTATTAGTTTATTTTTAATCTCAGTAGGCTAGAGCATGATTTCCAAGGAAGTAATTCGATGTAATATAGTTGTCATGTTTTGTGATCATGTTTGTTTAGTTATGTTCTGTTTGGTTAAAACTCCATTAGTTCCTGTTTTTACGCATCCTTGTTTGCTTCGTCCCCGTGACGACCATTAGTTTCACCTGTCTCATGCACCTGTTTTCAATCATCACATGACTATTTAAGCCTGTAGTTGCCAGGTAGTCGGCTTGGCGTCATCATTCGTTCCATGCTCATTCCATGCCATAGTTCCATGCTCGTTCAATACCTTTCCAACCAAGTTTTTGTTTATTCATGTCATGTTTCGCGAGTCTTTTGTTTCCTGCCCATAGTCTATGTTAAGTGTAAGTTTTGTTCCTTAGCCAAGTTTTTTGTGTCCGCCTTCTGCGCGCCTTTTGTTTACATGTTTTATAGTAACAATTAGGGACCGATGTCCCTTTGGGACAGAGGACCCTATTGAATTTGTAGCATTTTATTATTATTATTCTTTATTATTATTGAGCTGTAATTTGACCCCCTTAACATGCTTCAAAGCTCACCAAATTTGACACACACATCAGGACACATATCTAATCAAAAAACCAAACCCCAAAACTCTAAATTTCGCTCTAGTGCCCCCTTGGAAGAAAACACAGACCAAATTGTCTCTAACTTCTAGTCGGAATGTCATAAAAACATTCAACAAAAACCTCTATGTAGGTCTCAGTTAGACCTATACTTCATACACTGACACCCCCCGGGCTAAAACCAACAGAGAGTTTGCAAATTCCCCCTTCAATACAAAAGTTGGCTAAAAAATTTTCGCTTTTTTTCAAACATTATCTCCTCTAAGGCCGTTTGTCGTTCCGGCTTCAAATAAACACAGAAGAAAGATTGAACCCTTCTGATTAAAAGTTGATGAACGAGTTTTAATTACTACCCCGGTTTGGATTTTATGAGCCCGCAAAGAACCGTCGCGCTGGTGCTGTTGTGCTACTGCTGTCACAAAACGGCGGCTTCCTGCTCAGACAAAACTGCATGTAACTCACTGTAGGACTGTCATACACACATGAAACAAAAACCTCAATGTTGGTCTCACTGAGACCTATGTTTCATACACTGACCACCCACGACTAAAATCAACAGGAAGTTTGCTATTCCCACGTCAATACAACAACTGCATTCCATTCACAATGCATTAGAGTCTCAAAATGGCGGCACCAAGGCATCCTTATAAAATGCCCAAGCCACTTTACAACTGTTATTACTATGAAACTGATGTATAACACATGTGTATACAACTTTTTCTCTCTGTAATAATCCATCCATCCATCTTCTACCGCTTATCTGGGCTTGGGTCGCAGGGGCAGCAGCCCAAGCGGTCCCGTACATCGCTGCTTGTAGCTTTAATTAAATGATGTATTTACCTTCCCGCCACGTCTGGTCCAAGTATGTCGCATCTCGGGAGAACAATTCACGCAGTAAACTGCCTCCAAGTCCGCGTTTTGACACAAGCGGTAGGAATGGATGGATGGACACTATATTTCCACTGCGCATGTAACAACTTAATTATAAATAACAACAAAAAATTAAAGCTGCAAGCAGCGATGGACGGGACCGACTTTTGCTGGTGTTTCCTGCCTTTACCCATTCAACATAACTTTACCTGCACATTACCTACCTTCCCTGCATCCTGAGGTCACACTGGTGCTTCTTTCTTTCACCCATACATGCTGGTGCTTCCTGCCATCACCCGGACAACATATCTTTACCTGCACATTACCTACCTTCTCTGTATCCTGGTGTCAAACTGGTGCGTCCTTCTTTCACCCAGTCAACATATTTTTACCCGCACATTACCTACCTTCTCTGCATTGTGTGGTCACGCTGGTGCTTCCTGCTTTTAAGCGGCCATCTTGAGACGGCAGCAGCGCAGCTGTTATTTGAAGGCTCGTAAAATCAAAATTGGTGTAGTTAGAAAAACTATTTTGTCAACTTTTAATCAGAAGGGTTCAATCGCTCTCCTGTGCAAGTTTGAAGCCGACACAACAAACGCGCTCAGAGGAGATAATGTTTGAAAAAAGGTGACAGGTTTTACAAAACTTTTGTTTTGAAGGGGTAATTGCCAACTTCCTGTTGCTTTTTGCTGAAGGATGTCAATGAATGAAATGTAGGTCTAAATGAGACCTTCATAAATGTTTTTGTTTCATGTCTCTACGACATTCCTACCGGAAGTTATAAGCAGTTTTGTCTGTGTTTTCTTCCCAAGAGCAGTTTTGTCTGTGTTTTATTCCTAGAGCGCAATTTTGAGTTTTTTTGTTTTATTTATTAGATCGCAATTTTCACCAGTCCTGATGTGTGTGTCCAGTTTGGTGAGTTTTGAAGCATTTTAAGGGGGTCAAATTACAGCTCAAAGAGTCAAAAATGAAATTTTTTTAGGAAACTTTTGTTTTGAAGGGGTTTTTGCCAACTTCCAGTTGATTTTTGTTGAAGGATGTCAATGTAGGAAATCTAGGTCTAAGTGAGACCTACATAGAGGTTTTGTTTCGTGTCTCTACGACATTCCTAGCGGAAGTTACAAGCAGTTTTGTCTGTGTTTGTTCCTGGGGGGCGCTAGAGCGCAAATTTGAGTTTTGGGGTTTGTTTTTATATTACAAGGCAATTTTTACCAGTCCTGATGTTTGTGTCAAATATGGTGAGTTTTGAAGCATGTTAAGGGGGTCAAATTACAGCTCAAAGAGGTGGCGGAATAATAAAGAATAATAAAACCTTAGAAATACAATAGGATCTTCTGTCCCAAAGGGACATTCGGTCCCTAATAATAATAATAATAATAATAAAACCTTTGAAATTCAATAGGGTTCTCTGTCCCAAAGGGACATTCGGTCCCTAATAATAATAATAATAATAATAATAAAACCTTTGACATTCAATAGGGTTCTCTGTCCCAAAGGGACATTCGGTCCCTAATAATAATAATAATAATAATAATAAAACCTTTGAAATTCAATAGGGTTCTCTGTCCCAAAGGCACATTCGGTCCCTAATAATAATAATAATAATAATAATAATAATAAAACCTTTGAAATTCAATAGGGTTCTCTGTCCCAAAGGGACATCGGTCCTTAAATTTTCAACTTTTCGAAGCATTTTGCTTGTATTTTAATGATTTTCAGCCATTTTATTAGCCACCTTTTACTTATTTATTTTTCCAGTTGTCGTGACGGCGTGGCCATGCTGGATGTTGTTGATAGATTCTTTGATAGAAGGCTGCTGAGCTGATGGGACTGAATCATCATTAACAAGCCAACAGACACAGGAACAGCCCACCCCCGCCCCCCCCCCCCCTTCTCTGCTCTCAATTCCCAGCATAGACACTAACCTCTTTCACTCCGTCATCAGCCCGACTCTCTCTCCCTCTCTCCCTCCACCGACTCCAGCTTACAACAGCACCGCTCATTGTTCCGGGGGTCCCCCGCCCTCTCCTGAGCCCCCCCCCCGCCGCCGCCGCCGCCGCCCCCCAACCCAACTGTTGACCAACAACTCCGCTCGCACATTAAAACGGAGAGCGGGGAAACAAGGGGTTGTCCTAATTTACAAGATGTCACATCCAGAATTGTTTGGTGATGACAGAGAAGGGCTAGGTTGAAAAAGACCCATTACTGAGGGTGAGTCCCAACAAACTATCTGAAAAATGGACACCAGTTGTTGGGTGACATTTACCGAAACACCTTCAGTTATGATGTTTAAAGTTCAAAAGTGGACATAGACTTGTAAAGAACATAATCATGGCTGTCTTGACTTTCCAATCATTTCTACAAGTCTTTTTTTATTGTTATGATAGAGTAGGGGTCGGCAACCCGCGGCTCCGGAGCCGCTTGCGGCTCTTTGGCCACTCTGATGTGGCTCAGCTGCACAATCGCCGGCCCCCCCAGGGGGGTTCCGGGTCTCGGAGTCTCTGCCCTACATCACCCGTGGTCAACATTCTTCGATTTTCACTCGGACAACAACATTGAGGGCGTGCCGCGATGGCTTTACTTTTAGCGCCCTCTACATTTTGACCCGTTTCACAAAATAAAGAAGACCAGTTACCTCACAGTAACTCAACATAAACGCAACACAACAAATACCCAGAATCCTTTGCATCCCAAGGGACGGCGTGGCGCAGTGGGAGAGTGGCCGTGCGCAACCCGAGGGTCACTGGTTCAAATCCCACCTAGAACCAACCTCGTCACGTCCGTTGTGTCCTGAGCAAGACACTTCACCCTTGCTCCTGATGGGTGCTGGTTGGCGCCTTGCATGGCAGCTCCCTCCATCAGTGTGTGAATGTGTGTGTGAATGGGTAAATGTGGAAGTAGTGTCAAAGCGCTTTGAGTATCTTGAAGGTAGAAAAGCGCTATACAAGTACAACCCATTTATCATTTATCATTTATCCATGACTATCCCTGACTATATTATACACCCCCGCCCACCTCAACCGACGCACGGAAGGGAGGGGGGCGGGTTTTGGTGCTAGCAGGGTGTATAATATAGCCTGAAAGAGTCATGTATGCATAGCATTCTGGGTAACTTTTATGTTGCGTTTATAATGTGTTACAGCGCGGATGTTCTCCAGAAATGTGTTTGTCATTCTTGTTTGGTGTGGGTTCACTGAGTTCGGAGAGGAAGTGACGCAATAAAATCATGCATTTCACAAAATAAAGAAGACAATGGGAGCCGCGACCATCCTCGCAAATAACCGCTGGTGGTCACCCATATAACAGTAATAAAGGCTTGCCATGAAGCCATTGCCTTTAACGCCTTCCACAACATGTACAGACATCTTGCCAGACCAGTAACATGTTGTATGTGGCTCTCGCAGATACACGTACACGACTGCAATGCATTCTGGGTGACACAGAGTACACTGAAGGTTGTGATATAAATAACTTTAACACTCTTACTAATATGCACCACACGGTGAACCCACGCCAAACAAGAATGACAAACACATTTCGGGAGAACATCCTCACAGTAACTCAACATAAACGCAACACAACAAATACCCAGAATCCTTTGCATCCATGACTATTCCTGACTATATTATACACCCCCGCCCACCTCAACCGACCCACGGAACGAGTCATGGATGCATAGCATTCTGGGTAATTGTTATGTTGCGTTTATAATGTGTTACAGTGCGGATGTTCTCCAGAAATGTGTTTGTCATTCTTGTTTGGTGTGGGTTCTTGAACGGCTCTTCCGTCCATCCATTTCCTTCCACTTATCCGAGGTCAGGTGGCGGGGTCAGCAGCCTAAGCGGGGAAGCCCAGACTTTCCGCCGATGATGATGATGCTTGATCGTTTACAAACCGAGTTCGGAGAGGAAGTGACGCCAGAAAGACCGCGCCCCACATAGGAACGACAATATTGGGGGCGTGCATTAACGGCACTGCTTTTAGCGTCCGCTTTTCCCACATAGAAATAGCGTGCCAACCCAGTCATATAATATAAGCGCCTTTTACACAAGTGAATGCACAGCATACTTGTTCAACAGCCATACGGGTCACACTGAGGGTGGCCGTTTAAACAACTTTAACAATCTTACAAATTTGCACCACACTGTTAACCCACACCAAACAAGAATAACAAACACAATTCGGGAGAACATCTGCACCGTAACACAAATACCCAGAACCCCTTGTAACTCTTCCGGGACGCTACAATATACCCCCCCCCCCAAGCAATAATTAATGTTTTACTCATCCAGTGGGACGCCAGTGACAATGCTGACTATGAGAAACCTTGGAGAGGACCTCAGATGTGGGCGACTCCCCCCATCCCCCCTCTAGGGGACCGAAAGCAATGGCTGTCGAGCGGGTCTAACATGATACTGTGAAAGTTCAATCCATAGTGGCTCCAACACAGCCGCGAGAGTTCAGTTCAAAGCGGATCCAAGACAGCAGCGAGAGTCCCGTCCACCGGAAACCATCCCAAGCGGAGGCGGATCAGCAGCGTAGAGATGTCCCCAACCGATACACAGGCGAGCGGTCCATCCTGGGTCTCGACTCTGGACAGCCAGTACTTCATCCATGGTCATCGGACCGGACCCCCTCCACAAGGGAGGGGGGGGGGACATATGTGAAAAAAGAAAAGAAGCGGCAGATCAACTGGTCTAAAAAGGAGGTCTATTTAAAGGCTAGAGTATACAGATGAGTTTTAAGGTGACGCCTTCTCTGGACTGATGAATCACGCTTGTCCATCTGGCAATCTGATGGACCAGTCTGGGTTTGGAGGTTGCCAGGAGAACGCTATATTTCGGACTGCATTGTGCCGAGAATGAAATTTGGTGATGAAGTCAACTGTCGGCTTTATTAAAAGAAAATGGAAGAGTTTGGGAACAACAGCAACTCAGCCACAAAGTGGTAAACCACGTAAACTGACAGAGAGGTCAGCGGAGGGATTATGGTGTGGGGTTGTTTTTCCGGAGTCGGCCCCTTTGTTCCAGTGAAAGGAACTTTGAATGCTCCAGGATACCAAAACGTTTTGGACAATTCAAGTTCATATGTGAGTGAAGGCAAGTTTCCAAATACTTTTGGCAATAAAGTGTATGAGCTGTCTGCAGATCTGTCATCTGCATAATTACACTTTTTCCTCGCCTTGAAAAACATAGTTCTTTCATAAATACTCATATATCACTCAGAGAAGTTAAGCTATCAGCCATTTAAAAAAAAAAAAAAAAAAAAGTTCGGGTTCAAAGGACCACCCAGGAAGGACATATTTTCGAGCAGGTTTGACTCTTTTATTTTTCAATAAAAGCAGTATTTTGCGCCGCCTCCACGCCCGCTGCTCGCTCTTTGTCTCTTGCTCTCCGTCTCTCGCTCTCTGGTTTGCTCTTTAGTCGGCCGCGTTTCTGTCGCTCTCTCTTCCTTCTCGGTCGCTGTTGCCGTCTCTCCTACTCCTTCCGCCCCGAACACTCCTCCTTCTCCTCTTTTGTACACTGCAAGGAGATATGTTGATTGTCTGCCGGTGCCCGATCCCGGCACGCCCCGCTGCATCGTCCGCCTCCTTGCCGCCATCTTGGGCAGGGCTCCACCGTGCCCTGCCCCGCCGTCGGCCCGTCGACTCCGCCTCTCCACAAAGATAATATGATTAGAATTACGCACCTGGAACTGAATTACCAGTCTGTGGAATGCTCTCCCTGACCACTTGAGGGCTCCACAGACTGTGATTTTTTTTAAAATGGCTTAAACCCCCCCCTTTTTTTAATTTTTTTTAATCTTTTTATGGATGTATGCATACTAGTTCTTGCTGTTAGGCTGTTCTAGTTTGTGTTTGTATTTAGTTTTATTATTATTTTTTTTTTTAACTGTAGCTCAATGTAAAGTGCTTTTTTTTCCACAAATAAAACCTATTATTGTAAGAAAAATTGTTCACATTTAATCATTAATTGTCATGCATTTCAGTCACAAGGGTTACGGGGAATACAACAATATTAAATATTCCTATAATTTAAAATGTGTTTATATTTAAAGTGATACAAAAAAACAACTAAACTTGGTTGTCTTGTAATTTTCTTAGGTTCCTTTTTCAGGTCCCTGTTCGCAGGTCTTGCCAAGAACTAAAATATGACAATTTTTGCGGACACTGAATGGTTCAATCTTTCATTTGCATGAAAAGCATTTATCTTTCATTTTACTAAAAAAAAAAAAAAATGCTTCTACTTGAATGCGTGGACCGCAGTGTAAGATTTCCATTGATTGCATCAGTGGCTACCAGGCTACATAGTGCTGGTGACTCCGAGGTCTGTCTTTCGGATTCTCTGACAGAAGCTGTTGTTGAAACGGAAGAGTGGCCTCTTTCAGTATTGGTGTCCCCTTGGGGCCAACTGGGTGAGATAATCAGACAGGACAGTTACAGACTGGCAGCCTGGCAGATGCCGTATAGACTGAACTTGTCTCCTTTTCAAACAGTACGGACCTCTTCTCTAAAAAAAATATGTATATATATATATACATATATATATATATACATATATATGTATATTAATCACAGTATATGATCTTGAAGTGCCATCCCATTCCCTGATGTTGGTGGAGAAGGCCTGGCTCTCTGTCGCCGTTCTAATTCATCCCAAAGGTGTTCTATCGGGTTCAGGTCAGGACTCTGTGCAGGCCAGTCAAGTTCATCCACACCGGAGTCTGTCATCCATGTCTTTATGGGCCTTGCTTTATGCACTGGTGCACAGTCATGTTGGAAGAGGAAAAGGCCCGCTCCAAATGGTTCCCACAAGGTTGGGAGTGTGGGATTGACCAAAATGTTTTAGTATTGTGGAGCATTCAAAGTAAATGCCATCCATTATCTCCAAAGACATGCACCTGGGGATAGGTTGATTGGCAACACTAAATTGGCCCTAGTGTGTGAATGTTGTCTGTCTATCTGTGTTGGCCCTGCGATGAGGTGGCGACTTGTCCAGGGTGTACCCCGCCTTCCGCCCGATTGTAGCTGAGATAGGCGCCAGCGCCCCCCGCGACCCCAAAAGGGAATAAGCGGTAGATAATGGATGGATGGAGCATTCAAAGTTCCTTTCAGTGGAACTAAGGGGCCAAGCCCAACTCCTGAAAAATAACCCCACACCATTGTGGAGGTTTCCTTCGCCTGCCACGGGTTTCTTCGGCCAACAGTACCACACGGGTCTCAGGATGCAGGTTTGACACAGTTTTATTTTCTTCATACATACAATCGTGTTCAGTCTCTCCAGCTTTTCAGCTGCCCGCTCCCTCGCTCGTTTGTTGTTCTCGCTCGTCTCTCCCCTTCATGGTCTCCAGCGCTGCTGTTGGGTGCTTCATGGCCGATTCCTGCACACACCCGGCCCACATGGGAATGCGTGGAACACGCCCTTCTCCACACAGGCCGGGCACCCGTCCGGCCGCGCCCAGTCCCGCCTCACCGCCCCCCAATAGCGGTGCGAGAGAGGAAGTCGGCCACGGCCATCCGCGCCCCCGGCCTGTGGACCACCCGGAAGTTGTAGGGTTGTAATGTGAGATACCACCGGGTGATCCGCGAATTGGCGTCCTTCATACGGTGGAGCCACTGGAGAGGTTTGTGATCCGAGCAGGGACTGAAGGCCCGCCCCAGCAGGTAGTAGCGGAGGGCCCCGACTGCCCACCGGATGGCGAGACACTCCCTCTCCACCGTACTGTACCTCGCCTCCCGGTCCGACAATTTCCGGCTGATGTAAAGTATGGGGCGATCGACGCACTCCACCCGCTGGGTCAAAACCGCCCCCAGGCGTCGGCCCGATGCGTCCGCCTGCAGACAGAAAGGGATGTTAAAACTTGCTTTCTTTACCTCCTCAAACACCTGCTGCTGGCTCGCTGCCGACACCTCGGCCAGCGCTTGCCTGAAAGCCTACCAGGGTTGTTGCGGTGGACATTCTTGTGGTCCGTTCGAGTTGGGTGCCAGTGGTGGAGGTTTCCTTCGCCTGCCACGAGTTTCTTCGGCCAACAGTACCACACGGGTCTCAGGATGCAGGTTTGACACAGTTTTATTTTCTTCATACATACAATCGTGTTCAGTCTCTCCAGCTTTTCAGCTGTCCGCTCCCTCGCTCCTTTGTTGTTCTCGCTCGTCTCTCTTGCTTCTTACCCCTTCATGGTCTCCAGCGCTGCTAATAAAGGGAAACGATGATTAGATAACTCGTTCCAGCTGAGGTATCCACTCACCTGTTGGCTGCTTCATGGCCGGCCCCTGCACACACCCTGCTCGCATGGGAATGCGTGGAACACGCCCCTCTCCACATGCCTCCACCGCCAGACACAGGCCGGGCACCCGTCCGGCCGCGCCCTGTCCCCCTCACTGCCCCCCTATAGCGGGGCGAGAGAGGAAGTCGGCCACAGCCATCCGCGCCCCCGGCCTGTGGACCACCCGGAAGTTGTAGGGTTGTAATGTGAGATACCACCGGGTGATCCGCGAATTGGCGTCCTTCATACGGTGGAGCCACTGGAGAGGTTTGTGATCCGAGCAGAGACTGAAGGCCCGCCCCAGATGGTAGTAGCGGAGGGCCCCGACCGCCCACCGAATGGCGAGACACTCCCTCTCCACCGTACTGTACCTCGCCTCCCGGTCCGACAATTTCCGGCTGATGTAAAGTATGGGGCGATCGACGCACTCCACCCGCTGGGTCAAAACCGCCCCCAGGCGCCGGCCCGACGCGTCCGCCTGCAGACAGAAAGGGATGTTAAAACTTGCTTTCTTTACCTCCTCAAACACCTGCTGCTGGCCCGCTGCCGACACCTCGGCCAGCGCTTGCCTGAACGCCTTCCAGGGTTGTTGTGGTGGACATTCTTGTGGTCCGTTGGAGTTGGGTGCCAGTTGTGGAGGTTTCCTTCGCCTGCCACGGGTTTCTTCGGCCAACAGTACCACACGGGTCTCAGGATCCAGGTTTGACACAGTTTTATTTTCTTCAAACATACAATTGTGTTCAGTCTCCCCAGCTTTTCAGCTGTCCGGTACCCTCGCTCGTTTGTTGTTCTTGCTTGTCTCTCTTGCTTCTCCCCCCTTCATGGTCTCCAGCGCTGCTAATAAAGGGAACAGGTGATTAGATAACTCGTTCCAGCTGAGGTATCCACTCACCTGTTGGCTGCTTCATGGCCGGCCCCTCCACACACCCCACATGCAGGGAACGCGTGGAACACGCCCGTCCCCACAACCATAAATCCTCCTCCACCAAATTTCACACTACAGTCCGAAATGAATCGTTGTCCTGGCAACCTCCAAACCCAGACTGGTCCATCAGATTGCCAGATGGAAAAGCGTGACTCATCACTCCAGAGATGGTGTCTCCACCGCTCTAGAGTCCAGTGGCGATGTTTCTTTACACCACTGCTTCCCACGCTTTGCATTGAACTTAGTGATGTATGGCTTAGATTCATCTTCACGGCCATGGAAACACATTCCATGACGCTCTCTGCGTACTGTACGTGGGCTAATTGGAAGGTCACATGAAGTGTGGAGCTCTGTAGAAACTGACTGTGCAGAAAGTCTTTGCACTTTCCACTTGTGCACCCGTCGACCCCTCTCAGTCAGTTTTCGTGGCCTACCACTTGGTGGCTGAGTTGCTGTTGTTCCCAAACTCTTCCATTTTATCATAACAAAGCCGACAGTTGACTTTGGAATATTTAGGAGCGAGGATATTTCCCGACTGGATTTGTTGCACAGGTGGCGTCCTATGACAGTTTAACGATGGAAATTACTGAGATCGGCCGCCCATTCTTTCCCAAATGTTTCTAGAAACAGTCTTCATGCATAAGTGCTTGATTTGATACACCGGGCCAAGTGATTAGGACACCTGATTCTCATCATTTGGATGGGTGGGCAAATACGTTTGGCAATATTGTGTATCCGTCAACAATCTTTAATCTAATGAATTATACCCAGCCTGATGATTATGATGCTTGTTGTTTAAGGTTGGATATTGACGTGGGCAATGAAATCGTAAAGTTTCCTGCATGCACTTGTATCTCCGCATGGACATGGAAAGAGAGAGAGACAGAGAGAGAGGGGCTGGCTGAGTAGGGCAGGTCAGTAGTAGCATCTGATTGTAAATAAGAGAGGAGTCAGTTCACACGCCGATCAAGTAACTGCCGGGAACAAGCGAGCCATTTGAATCAGGTGACTATCTCCCTATCTGAGAGATCAGAGCCCTGTCACCCCCCGCCCACCTATCACCTGCCCCCTCCCTCTGCTCTCGTCATTGTGTAGCACGGCAAGACACACACACACACACACACACACACACACACATACACACACTTGTATTTCCGACAATCTGGGGACCGCCAATGAATCCCGACCTCTTTAGGACCACCCTTTCTATCCATCCATCCATTTCCTACCGCTTATTCCCTTTGAGGTTGCGGGGGGCGCTGGCACCTATCTCAGCTACAATCTGGCGGAAGGCGCATTACACCCTGGACAAGTCGCCACCTCATCGCAGGACCACCCTTTCTAGATATATATATATATATATATATATATATATAGATTTGTATTTACAACATGAATAATATATACATACTATGCAAACATAAAAAAACTTGTTGTAAAAAAATAGTTGGAGTTTCACAAGAAAAGCCAGAAAAGTCGTAATTTTACTCAACGGCAGTCAAAATTTTTACAAGAAAAACTGGACTTATGATACAAGTCGGGATTTTACTCAATAACAGTCACAATTTTACAGGAAAAGTTGAAAATGTTGGCAATTTTATGAAAAGAGTCGTCATTTTACCCGGCAAGGGTCACAATTTTATAAGAAAACCTAAACATTTTGGCGATATTGTAATAATAATCTGAATTTTAAAAGGTCACAATTTCAGGAGAAAAACTTTAAATTTGGGCAGTATTGTAATAAAATTCGTAATTTTGCTCCACGCAAGTCAACGTTTTTACAAGAAAAACTTTTCTATGATAAAAGTCGGAATTTTACTCAATAGCCGTCGCAACTTTACAAGAAAAGCTTAACATTTTGGCAGTTTTAGGAAAGAGTCGTCATTTTACTCTACAAAAGTCACAACATTATAAGAAGACTTTAAAATTGTGGCAATGTTATGATAATAAACGGAATTTTACTAACCATGAATTGATTAACGTGGACCCCGACTGAAACAAGTTGAAAAACTTATTCGGGTTTTACCATTTAGTGCTCAATTGTACAGAATATGTACTGTACTGTGCAATCTACTCATAAAAGTTTCAATCAATCAATCAATCAATCATAATTGTACTCCAAAAAATTCCCTATTTTACAAGAACACAAAAAATGGCAGAATTTTACATTACCAATGTCACCATTTTGCATTAAAAATGTATTATTTTACATAAAAAACCAACAATTTTACGAGAAAGTATTGCAATGTGACAGAAACTGAAAAAATATGAGAAATTGTTCCCAATTTTATAAGGAAAAAAGTCGACACATTGTGAGAAAAAGACTGCTTTGAGTTCATTTAAATGTTTTGTTTGTAATTAGCTTTTAATCATTGTTATTTACTTCAAGTTCTTACAGTATGTCTCCACATACATATTTATTTATCTTTAATAAAATTTGGCCAAATGGGTCGTCTTTCAATTTCTTACACACACTTGTTATTTCATATGAATTTTAATCATGACACAATTCAATTAGACCGCTGAGGTGAATGCCAAGTTGTACAAATTGGTGCTCTTTTAATCTTGTCTCTGCCATGCTCCTGCTTGCCAGATGATTTAAAATCACAAAAAAAACAAAACACATTTCAATACAATTTTTTTCCCATACTTTTATTCGGCTAATAAATTATTCCGTCAAGTGCAAAATGAAGGCTGTCCTTCTGTTTCTATGACAGCGTATGACAAATAAATACATGAAAGCAGACACACTTAGCACACACACACATTTTTTTTTCCTCTGGTGTTGACAATGACCCCCAGGGGAGACAATGATGTGTGACAGCTGCTGCCTGTTCATATTGATTAAATGACAGCCAAGATCATTTACCGATTTACCAACTGACGGAGCTGGGACGGGCGGCGACGCAGCCCCGAGGGAGGGCTCCGGACTGTTAGCCCTGACAGCCTGCACTTTGTGTTCACGGGGGCCCCCTTTAATGTGCACATCATCCTCCTCCATCCCCGCTGCGGCCCCGCAGGAAGCACATTGGATTACGCTGTTCGGTTTTTTTAATACCAAAATGAACAGGAAGGGACATGCATTTAAAGGCCTACTGAAATGAGATGTTCTTATTTAAACGGGGATAGCAGGTCCATTCTATTTCGCAATATTGCCATATTTTTGCTGAAAGGATTTAGTAGAGAACGTGGACGATAAAGTTCGCCACTTTTGGTTGCTGATAAAAAAGCCTTGCCTGTACCTGAAGTAACAGACGATGTAAGCATGACGTCACGGGTTGTGGAGCTCCTCACATCTGAACATTGTTTACAATCATCGCCACCAGCAGCGGGAGCGATTCGGACCGAGAAACCGACGATTTCCCTATTAATTTGAGCGAAGATGAAAGATTTCTGGATGAGGAAAGTGAGAGTGAAAGAATACAACATTAAAAAAAAAAAAGATATAAAAAAGCCTTGCCTGTACCGGAAGTAGCAGACGATGTGCGCGTGACGTCACGGGTTGTGGAGCTCCTCACATCTGAACATTGTTTACAATCATGGCCACCAGCAGCGAGAGCGATTCGGACCGAGAAAGCGACGATTTCCCTATTAATTTGAGCGAGGATGAAAGATTTCTGGATGAGGAAAGTGAGAGTGAAAGACTAGAAATTAAAAAAAAAAAAAAAAGACGAGGGAAGTGGGAGCGATTCAGATGTTATTAGACAAATTTACTAGGACAAGTCTGGAAAATCCCTTATCTGCTTATAGTGTTACTAGTGTTTTATGGTGGTACCTGTACAACCTGAAGGTCGGCCCCGCCCCGTGAGAGTGAAGTACTAAAACATTTGAAAAAAAAAAAAAGATATAGAAAACCCTTCCCTGTACCGGAAGAAGCAGGCGATGTGCGCGTGACGTCGCGGGTTGTGGAGCTCCTCACATCTGAACATTGTTTACAATCATGGCCACCAGTAGCTAGAGCGATTCGGACCGAGAAAGCGACGATTTCCCTATTAATTTGAGCGAAGGTGAAAGATTTCTGGATGAGGAAAGTGAGAGTGAAAGACTAGAACATTAAAAAAAAAAAAGATACAGAAAAGCCTTGCCTGCACCGGAAGTAGCAGACGATGTGCGCGTGACGTCACGGGTTGTGGAGCTCCTCACATCTGAACATTGTTTATAATCATGGCCACCAGCAGCGAGAGCGATTCGGACCGAGAAAGCGACGATTTCCCCGTTAATTTGAGCGAGGATGAAAGATTTGTGGATGAGGAAAGTGAGAGTGAAAGACTAGAACATTTAAAAAAAAAAAAGATATAAAAAAGCCTTGCCTGTACCGGAAGTAGCAGACGATATGCGCGTGACGTCACGGGTTGTGGAGCTCCTCACATCTGAACATTGTTTACAATCATGGCCACCAGCAGCTAGAGCGACTCGGACCAAGAAAGCGACCATTTCCCTATTAATTTGAGCGAGGATGAAAGATTTGTGGATGAGGAAAGTGAGAGTGAAAGACTAGAACATTTAAAAAAAAAAAGATATAAAAAAGCCTTGCCTGTACCAGAAGTAGCAGACCATGTACGCGTGACGTCACGGGTTGTGGAGCTCCTCACATCTGAACATTGTTTACAATCATGGCCACCAGCAGCTAGAGCGATTCGGACCGAGAAAGCGGCGATTTCTCCATTAATTTGAGCGAAGATGAAAGATTTCTGGATGAGGAAAGTGAGAGTGAAAGACTACAACATTTAAAAAAAAAAAGATATAAAAAAGCCTTGCTTGCACCGGAAGTAGCAGACGATGTGCGCGTGACGTCGCGGGCTGTGGAGCTCCTCACATCTGAACATTGTTTACAATCATGGCCACCAGCAGCGAGAGCGATTCGGACCGAGGAAAGCGACGATTTCCCTATTAATTTGAGCGAGGATGAAAGATTTCTGGATGAGGAAAGTGAGAGTGAAAGACAAGAACATTTAAAAAAAAAAAGATATAGAAAAGCCTTGCCTGTACCGGAAGTAGCAGACGATGTGCGCTTGACGTCACGGGTTGTGGAGCTCCTCATATCTGAGCATTGTTTACAATCATGGCCACCAGCAGCGAGAGCGATTCGGACCGAGAAAGCGACAATTTCCCTATTAATTTGAGCGAGGATGAAAGATTTGTGGATGAGGAAAGTGAGAGTGAAAGACTAGAACATTTGAAAAAAAAAAAAGATATAGAAAAGCCTTGCCTGTACCGGAAGTAGCAGACGATGTGCGCGTGACGTCACGGGTTGTGGAGCTCCTCACATCTGAGCATTGTTTACAATCATGGCCACCAGCAGCGAGAGCGATTCGGTCCGAGAAAGCGACGATTTCCCCATTAATTTGAGCGAAGATGAAAGATTTCTGGATGAGGAAAGTGACAGTGAAAGACTAGAACATTAAAAAAAAAAAGATATAGAAAAGCCTTGCCTGTACCGGAAGTAGCAGACGATGTGCGCGTGACGTCACGGGTTGTGGAGCTCCTCACATCTGAACATTGTTTACAATCATGGCCACCAGCAGCGAGAGCGATTCGGACCGAGAAAGCGACGATTTCCCTATTAATTTGAGCGAGGATGAAAGATTTCTGGATGAGGAAAGTGAGAGTGAAAGACTAGAACATTTAAAAAAAATAAGATTTAAAAAAGCCTTGCCTGTACCGGAAGTAGCAGACGATGTGCGCGTGACATCACGGGTTGTGGAGCTCAACACATCTGAACATTGTTTACAATCATGGCCACCTGCAACTAGAGCGATTCGGACCGAGAAAGCGACTATTTCCCTATTAATTTGAGCGAAGATGAAAGATTTCTGGATGAGGAAAGTGAGAGTGAAAGACTAGAAATTTAAAAAAAAAAAAAGATGAGGGCAGTGGGAGCGATTCAGATGTTATTAGACAAATTTACTAGGATAATTCTGTAAAATCCCTTATCTGCTTATAGTGTTACTAGTGTTTTATGGTCGGTACCTGTACAACCTGAAGGTCGGCCCCGCACCTTTCTTCTGCACCAATCGACGGGTGGTGGCGATGCCCATCTCTACCCTTCGCAAGGGACCCTCTTCGAAACCCATCCATCCATTTTCTACCGCTTATTCCCTTTCGGGGTCGCGGGGGGTGCTGGCGCCTATCTCAGCTTCAATCGGGCGGAAGGCGGGGTACACCCTGGACAAGTCGCCACCTCATCGCAGGGCCAACACAGATAGACAGACAACATTCACACTCACACACTAAGGACAATTTAGTGTTGCCAATCAACCTATCCCCAGGTGCATGTCTTTGGAAGTGTGAGGAAGCCGGAGTACCCGGAGGGAACCCACGCATTGACGGGGAGAACATGCAAACTCCACACAGAAAGATCCGGAGCCTGGAATTGAACCCAGGACTGCAGGACCATCATATTGTGAGGCAGACGCACTAACCCCGAGAAGCCCTTCTTCAAAACCGGATTTTTCGGTGTGGTCCAATCCAACCGTGGCTCTGTTCCATAGTAAAGCTTCACAGTCATCTTTCGGGAATGTAAACAATGAAACACCGGCTGTGTTTATGTGGCTAAAGGCGACCGCAATACACCGCTGCCCAACTACAGCTTTCTTCTTTGACGTCTCCATTATTCATTGAACAAATTGTAAAAGATTCAGCAACACAGTAGTCCAGAATACTGTGGCATTATGAGATGAAAACAGATGACTTATAGCTGGGAACGGTGCTGGAACAAAATGTCCTCTACAATGTGTGACGTTACATGCACGCGTCATCATACCGCGACGTTTTAGTAGGATATTTCCGCGCGAAATTAAAAATTGCAATTTAGTAAACTAAAGCGGCCGTATTGGCATGTGTTGCAATGTTAATATTTCATCATTAATATATAAACTATCAGACTTTGTGGTTGGTAGTAGTAGGTTTTAGTAGGCCTTTAGTGATCGTATCGCTCATAACTACAGTTAAAACATATCAATTAAATAGACAAAGTACAGTCGTGGTCAAAAGTTTACATACACTTTCCAAGAATATAATGTCATGGCTGTCTTGAGTTGCCAATAGTTTCTACAACTCTTGTGTTTTTTTGTGATAGAGTGATTGGAGCACATACTAAATACCGCAATTTTAATATTTGTTTACATGTCCCTTGGCAAGTTTCACTGCAATAAGGCGCTTTTGGTAGTCATCCACAAGCTTCTGGTTGACTTTTAGAGCGTAGTTTGGATCTGTAATTAGAGTACAGCCCAAAACATCTCTCCTCATTGAGAAAAATGTAACTCTGTCTCTGCTTGATTCCTTGCTTCTTGTCTGTTTAATAGATGTCATCAGTGTTTGAACCTGACACCTTGGCAAGTTTCACTGCAATAAGGCGCTTTTGGTAGCCATCCACAAGCATCTGGTTGAATTTTAGAGCGTCGCTTGGATCTGTAACTAGAGTATAGACCAAAACATCTCTCCCCATTGAGCAAAATGTAACTCTGTCTCTGCATGATTCCTTGCTTCTTGTCTGTTTAATAAATGTCATCTTTGTTCGAACCTGAGACTTTGGCAAGTTTCACTGCAATAAGGCGCTTTTTGTAGCCATCCATTAGCTTCTGGTTGAATTGTAGAGCGTCGTTTGGATCTGTAACTAGAGTACAGCCCAAAACATCTCTCTTCATTGAGAAAAGTTTAACTCTGTCTCTGCATGATTCCTTGCTTCTTGTCTGTTTAATAGATGTCATCAGTGTTTGAACCTGACACCTTGGCAAGTTTCACTGCAATAAGGCGCTTTTGGTAGCCATCCACAAGCTTCTGGTTTAATTTTAGAGCGTAGTTTGGATCTGTAAATAGAGTACAGCCCAAAACATCTCTCCTCATTGAGAAAAATTGAACTCTGTCTCTGCTTGATTCCTTGCTTCTTGTCTGTTTAATAGATGTCATCAGTGTTTGAACCTGACACCTTGGCAAGTTTCACTGCAATAAGGCGCTTTTGGTAGCCATCCACAAGCTTCTGGTTGAATTTATGACCACTCCTCTTGACAAAATTGGTGCGGTCCAGCTAAATGTGTGCACGATCCACACCTCTGATCTCGTTTGTGGCGTCGCTCCCGGCACGCCCCGCCTCGCCGCTCGCTCGCATTCTCCGCCTCCTCGCCGCCATCTTGGGCCGGGCTCCAGCGTGCCCTGCCGCTCTGTCGGACCGTCAACTCCGCCTCTCCACACCATTCTAAAACCTTCATTCTAGCCTGATTTAGCCATTCCTTTACCACTTTTGACGTGTTTGGGGGGTCATTGTCCCATTGGAACACCCAACTGCGCCCAAACATCCGGGCTGATGATTTTTAGCTCGTCCTGAATAATTTGGAGGTAATCCTCAATTTTCATTGTCCCATTTACTCTCTGTAAAAGCACCAGTTCCATTGGCAGCAAAACAGGCCCGGAGCATTAAACTACCACCACCATGCTTTACGGTAGGAATAGTGTTCCTGGGATTAAAGGCCTCACCTTTCCTTCTCCAAACATGTTGCTGGGTATTGTGGCCAAACAGCTCCATTTTTCTTTCATTTGACCACAGACCTATCCTCCAGAAGGTCTTATCTTTGTCAATTTGATGCCAGATGAAACAAAAATGGAGCTGTTTGGCCACAATACCCAGCAATGTATTTAAAGGATAAAAAATTGAGGCCTTCAATCCCAGGAACACCATCCCTACTGTCAAGCATGGTGGTGGTAGTATTATGCTCTGGGCCTGTTTTGCTGCCAATAGAACTGGTGTTTTACAGAGAGTAAATGGGACAATGAAAAAGGAGGATTACCTCCAAATTCTTCAGGACAAATTGGAGGTTGGGTCTTGGGCGCAGTTGGGTGTTCCAACAGGAAAATGACCCCAAACACAGTTTATAAACGATCAATGCAAAGACATGCACCTGGGGTGGGTTGATTGGCAAGACTAAAAATTGGCCCTTAGTGTGTGAATGTTAGTGTGAATGTTGTCCGTCTATCTGTGTCGGCCCTGCTATGAGGTGGTGACTTGTCCAGGGTGTCCCTGCCGCAGCCCCAAAGGGAATAAGCGGTAGGAAATGGATGGATGGATGGATCCTTCTAGCTATAGTGGAAAGGGGGGCCTTTACAACCTACTTAAAAAACGTGGGTCCACACAATGAAGGCAAGACATGTGTGTGTGTGTGTGTGTGTGTGTGTGTGTGTGTGTGTGTGTGTGTGTGTGTGTGTGGCAAGAACAGTGCTGGATCAGTCACTTCAGTCTTCGGTCCCCGGCTCGTCAGTGACAGCTAGCCGGGGGACACAAACATGGCTACTATTGATTTTGAGTCGTCTTCCATTACATCAGCAGGGGCGTGGCACCAAATTCCGGGGCCCCCATACACAAGAGTACTAAGGAGCCCCCCATCCCACCCTCAACCCAACTTCAGCGCCATACGCACACAAATACTTGGTATGTTTACAACTAGTTTTTTAACACATAATTTATTTTTTTTTCCTTTTAAAAACTGGGATTAACATACATTTTATTGCCGAAAGTATTTGGCCCCCCCATCGAAATGATGAGAATCAGGTGTGCTAATCACTTCAGGTGTATCGAATCCAGCACTTAGGCATGGAGGCTGTTTCTACAAACATGTGTGAAAGAATAGGCCGCTTTCAGTGATTTCCAGCATGGAACTGTCCAGTCGTGAAATGTCCTCGTTCCTAAATATTCCAAAGTCAACTGTCGGCTTTATTATAAGAAGATGGAAGATTTTGGGAACAACAGCAACTCAGCACCACAGTTCGCTCACAACAGACAACAAACGCTTAGGTGCTTTTTACATGTGAATAACTTAAATACAGTCTATTATACAGCATTATTCACATGTGAATAACATAAATACAGTCTATTATTTACATGTGAATAACATACAGTGTATTATACAGCATTATTCACATGTGAATAACATAAATACAGTCTATTATACAGCATTATTCACATGTGGAAAAACATAAATACACTCTATTATACAGCATTATTCAGGTGAGAATAACATAAATACAGTCTATTATTTACATGTGAATAACATACAGTCTATTATACAGCATTATTGACATGTGAATAACATAAATACAGTCTATTATACAGCATTATTCACATGTGAATAACATAAATACAGTCTATTATACAGCATTATTCACATGTGAATAACATAAATACAGTCTATTATACAGCATTATTCACATGTGAATAACATAAATACAGTCTATTATACAGCATTATTCACATGTGAATAATATACAAATAGTCTATTATACAACATTATTCACATGTAAATAACATAAATACAGTCTATTATACAGCATTATTCACATGTGAATAGCATAAATACAGTCTACTATACAGCATTATTCACATGTGAATAATATAAATACATTATACATTTACAGTCAAAAGGAACATAAATAAACACAAAGTAACATTTAAATTACTTTCCCTTTCAATTAATGACTTTATTAAAAGTAATTATTTTAGTAATTAAATTAAATTTTTGGTAAAGTAACGGATAAAAATAATTAATTATTTTTTAAATTAATCGTCAAAACACTGACTGTAAGTATATATTTTAACATATTCGCTCATGCTAACGCTAATGATGCTACCGTGTTTACATTGCGATATTACATACAAACATGCATTAAAACCACACATAGGACGGTTTAGTAAGTCTGAATTGTTTTCGTTAGATTCTGAAACTTACAAACGTTACTTGGAGTGACGAATGGCAACACAATCGACGAAATATCGACGAAACAGGACATAATTCCGGTTCAAGGCACAAAGCAGGAAGTACATTTTTTTACCCGCAGCACCAGCAGTGCGCGAGCACCGTAGACCAAACAACAACACACCTTTTTAGTGTCTTTGCCGGGAAACATTATGACTGGTAGACAAGAAAATTCCAGAAATCGGCCGCGCTGTTTTATAAGCCGCGGGGGTCAAAGCGTATGGAACAAAGTAATGTCTTTTTGTCAGAAAAACAGGGCAGTTGTCTCAATTATTTGTCTTTTTGGAACGATTAAACAATTGTCTTTATTGGCGGACGGCAGTTCACTCTTCCCCCTCTCCCTTGTGGAAGGGGGGATTGGGGGGGGGGGGGGCACAGGTCTGGTGGCCACTGATGAAGTGCTGACTGTCCAGGGTCAGGACCCGGGGTGGACTGCTTGCCTGTGCATCGGTTGGTGACATCTCTGTGCTGCTGACCCTTGTCTGCTCGGGATGGTCTCTTGCTGGCCCCACTATGGACTGGACTCTCACTATTATGTTAGATCCACTATGGACTGGACTCTCACTATTATGTTAGATCCACTATGGACTGGACTCTCACTATTATGTTAGATCCACTATGGACTGGACTCTCACTATTATGTTAGATCCACTATGGACTGGACTCTCACTATTATGTTAGATCCACTATGGACTGGACTCTCACTATTATGTTAGATCCACTATGGACTGGACTCTCACTATTATGTTAGATCCACTATGGACTGGACTTTCACTATTATGTTAGATCCACTATGGACTGGACTCTCACTACTATGGTAGATCCACTATGGACTGGACTCTCACAATTATGTTAGATCCACTATGGACTGGACTCTCACTATTATGTCAGCTCCACTATGGACTGGACTTTCATTATTATGTTAGGTCCACTATGGACTGGACTCTCACTATTATGTCAGATCCACTATGGACTGGACTCTCACTATTATGTCAGATCCACTATGGACTGGACTCTCGCTATTATCTTAGATCCACTATGGACTGGACTTTCACTATTATGTTAGATCCAGTACGCACTGGACTCTCACTATAATTGTAACTCCACTATGGACTGGACTCTCACTATTATGTCAGATCCACTATGGACTGGACTCTCATTATTATGTTAGATCCACTATGGACTGGACTCTCATTATTATGTTAGATCCACTATGGACTGGACTCTCACTATTATGTCAGATCCACTATGGACTGGACTCTCACTATTATGTCAGATCCACTATGGACTGGACTCTCACTATTATATTAAATCCACTATGGACTGGACGCTCACAATTATGTTAGATCCATTATGGACTGGACTCTCATACTATTATGTTAGGTCCACTATGGACTGGACTGTCATTATTACGTCAGATCCACTATGGACTGGACTTTCACTATTCTGTTAGATCCACTATGGACTGGACTTTCACTATTATGTCAGATCCACTATGGACTGGACTCTCACTATTATGTTAGATCCACTATGGACTGGACTCTCACTATCATGTTAGATCCACTATGGACTGGACTCTCACTACTATGGTAGATCCACTATGGACTGGACTCTCACAATTATGTTAGATCCACTATGGACTGGACTCTCACTATTATGTTAGATCCACTATGGACTGGACTCTCACTATTATCTTGGATCCACTATGGACTGGACTTTCACTATTATGTTAGATCCAGTACGCACTGGACTCTCACTATAATTGTAACTCCGCTATGGACTGGACTCTCATTATTATGTCAGATCCACTATGGACTGGACTCTCATTATTATGTTAGATCCACTATGGACTGGACTCTCACTATTATGTCAGATCCACTATGGACTGGACTTTCACTATTATATTATATCCACTATGGACTGGACTCTCACTATTATGTTAGATCCACTATGGACTGGACTCTCAATAGTATGTTAGATCCACTATGGACTGGACTCTCACTATTATGTTAGATCCACTATGGACTAGACTCTCACTATAATGTTGAATCCACTATGAACTGGACTTTCACTATTATGTCAGATCCACTATGGACTGGATTCTCATACTATTATGTTAGATCCAGTATGGACTGGACTCTCACTATTATATTAGATCCACTATGGACTGGACTCTCACTATTATGTCAGATCCACTATGGACTGGACTTTCACTATTATGTTGGATCCACTATGGACTGGACTCTCACTATTATGTCAGATCCACTATGGACTGGACTCTCACTATTATGTTAAATCCACTATGAACTGGACTCTCACTATTATGTCAGATCCACTATGGACTGGACTTTCACTATTATATTAGATCCCCTATGGACTGGACTCTCACTATTATGTTAGATCCACTATGGACTGGACTCTCATTATTATGTTAGATCCACTATGGACTGGACTCTCACTATTATGTCAGACCCACTATGGACTGGACTCTCATTATTATGTTAGATCCACTATGGACTGGACTCTCACTATTATGTTAGATCCACTATGGACTGGACTCTCACTATTATGTTAGATCCACTATGGACTGGACTCTCATTATTATGTTAGATCCACTATGGACTGGACTTTCACTATTATGTTAGATACACTATGGACTGGACTTTCACTATTATGTTAGATCCACTACGGACTGGATTCTCATACTATTATGTTAGATCCAGTATGGACTGGACTCTCACTATTATATTAGATCCACTATGGACTGGACTCTCACTATTATGTCAGATCCACTATGGACTGGACTTTCACTATTATGTTGGATCCACTATGGACTGGACTCTCACTATTATGTCAGATCCACTATGGACTGGACTCTCACTATTATGTTAAATCCACTATGAACTGGACTCTCACTATTATGTCAGATCCACTATGGACTGGACTTTCACTATTATATTAGATCCCCTATGGACTGGACTCTCACTATTATGTTAGATCCACTATGGACTGGACTCTCATTATTATGTTAGATCCACTATGGACTGGACTCTCACTATTATGTCAGACCCACTATGGACTGGACTCTCATTATTATGTTAGATCCACTATGGACTGGACTCTCACTATTATGTTAGATCCACTATGGACTGGACTCTCACTATTATGTTAGATCCACTATGGACTGGACTCTCATTATTATGTTAGATCCACTATGGACTGGACTTTCACTATTATGTTAGATACACTATGGACTGGACTTTCACTATTATGTTAGATCCACTACGGACTGGACTCTCACTATAATTGTAAATCCACTATGGACTGGACTCTCACTATTATGTCAGACCCACTATGGACTGGACTCTCGTTATCATGTTAGATCCACTACGGACTGGACTCTCATTATTATGTCAGACCCACTATGGACTGGACTCTCTTTATTATGTTAGATCCACTATGGACTGGACTTTCACTATTATGTTAGACCCACTCAGGACTGGACTCTCACTCTTATGTTAGATCCACTATGGACTGGACTTTCACTATTATGTTAGATCCACTACGGACTGGACTCTCACTATAATTGTAAATCCACTATGGACTGGACTCTCACTATTATGTCAGATCCACTATGGACTGGACTCTCACAATTATGTTAGATCCACTATGGACTGGACTTTCACTATATTATGCTAGACCCACTCGACGTCCATTGCATCCCTTTTCCCCGAGACGGGTCCTCTCCAAGGTTTCTCTTATTCATTCCCATCGACAGCCCACTAGGTTATGAGTTTTTCTGAACCGCGGATGTCGTTGTGGCTTGTGCAGCCCTTTGAGACACTTCTCATTCGGGGCAATATAAATAAGCATTGATTGAAGGCAAATAAAACACACATTTGAGTCCTGGTTTTTGAACAAAGGGGGTAAATAATGACAATAGAAAAGCAAAACAAACACAAAAGATCTCAGTTGGGTTCCCTAAACACCAGACTGTGAATAATCTCCCAGTAAACTGTCCACTCATGAAAAACTCACTCTCCCTTTCTCTCTCTCTCTCTTTTTTGTCTTTCTCTCTCTCGCCCCCCCCCCCCCCCTTCCACGTCCACACCTCCCCCCCCCCCCAGGAACCTCTCCTTCTGTCCTTCGCTCTCTCTCGCCGCCCTCCTCCTCGTCCCCGTCTTCCCGACCTCTCCTCGCTCCTGGTCTCATTTCCGTAAGTAGGATAAGGCTTGGAGAGCTCTGTCGTCGTGGTAACTGCCAGAAGTATTTAGTTTGAAGTTGGAGGAGGTCAGTCCGAGGGTCACAGTAACCCCCGCACCCGCCCCGACACACCCAGACCCCCCCAACCCAGCAACACCCACACGAGGAGACGGGGGATGAATGGGTATTTTTAGGAGGAGGGGAAAAAGGGGCACTCCTGAGCTCAGCATCTAAAACTTTTCTGGCACCAAAAGTTTTTCAGGGAGTGAAATTAAGCTGATTATGCCCTCAGACTTTAGGACTAATCGAGCGAATTTTCTTAAAATAATCTAATAATGTTCACTGGACTCTAGAGACTTGGAGACGCCTTCTCTGGACTGATGAATCAGGTTTTTTCCATCCGGCAATCTGGGTTTGGAGGATCCCAGGATTGAGTGTGAAATTTGGTGGAGGAGGAATTATGGTGTGGGGTTGTTTTTCATGAGTTGGGCTTGGGAACTTTAGTTCCAGTGAAAATTAACTTTGAATGCATGCATTTTGGGCAATTCCATGCTCCAAACCTCATGGGAACAGTTTGGAGTGCGTCCTTTTCTCTTCCAACAGAGTCCATAAAGATATAGATATAGACTTGACTGGCTTGCACAGAGTCCTGACCTGAACCCGATTGAACACCGTTGGGATGAATTAGAACGGAGACTGAGAGCCAGGCCTTCTCAACCAACATCAGTGGGAAACTTCATCAAAGGACTTCTGGAATTCCTATAAACACACCCCATATCAGCACCTCCAAGTCCGAGTCCATGGTTCTTACCCGGAAAGTTCCATTTCCTGGTTGGAGAGGAAACCCCTGCCCCAAGTGGAGGAGTTCAAGTACCTCGGAGTCTTGTTCACGAGTGAGGAAAGAGTGGATGGTGCGGCGTCTTCAGTAATGCCGACGCTGTATCGATCCGTTGTGGTGAAGAAAGAACTGAGCCGGAAGGCAAAGCTCTCAATTTACCGGTCGATCTACGTTCCCATCCCCGGAAAGGGCACTCCACCCTTTTCCAGGCGAGAACCATGGACTCGGACTTGGAGGTACTGATTCTCATTGTGAAGAAAGAACTGAGCCGGAAGGCAAAGCTCTCAATTTACCGGTCGATCTACGTTCCCATCCCCGGAAATGTCACTCCACCCTTTTCCCGGCGAGAACCATGGACTCGGACTTGAAGGTACTGATTCTCATTCTGGCCGCTTCATATTCGGTTGCCAACTGATCCAGTGAGAGCTGAAGATCCTGGACAGGTGAAGCCATCAGGACCACATCATCTGCAAAAAGCAGAGACCTAATCCCGCGGCCACCAAACCGGAACCCCTCAACGCCTTGACTGCGGCAAAAAATTATACGTTACATTTGTTTTTAGTCATCCATGTCACACCGTCTCAAAAATACATGCCCCTGTTATCCAAAACCCAAAACCAGTGAGGTTGGCACGTTGTGTAAATCGTAGATAAAAAACAGAATACATCCATCCATCCATCCATCCATTTTTTTCCGCTTATCCGAAGTCGGGTTGCGGGGACAGCAGCCTAAGCAGGGAAGCCCAGAATGTCCTCTCCCTAGCCACTTTGTCTAGCTCTTCCTGGGGGATCCCGAGGCGTTCCCAGGCCAGCCGGGAGATATAGTCTTCCCGACTTGCCCTGGGTCTTCCCCGTGGCCTCCTACCGGTCGGACGTGCCCGAAACACCTCCCTAGGGAGGCGCTCGGGTGGCATCCTGACCAGATGCCCGAACCACCTCATCTGGCTCCTCTCCATGTGGAGGAGGATCCGCTTTTCTCTGAGTTCCTCCCGGATGGCAGAGCTTCTCACCCTATCTCTAAGGGAGAGACCCAAACTCATTTCGGCCGCTTGTACCCGTGATCTTGTTCTTTCGGTCATAACCCTAAGCTCATGACCATAGGTGAGGATGGGAACGTAGATCGACCAGTAAATTGAGAGTTTTGCCTTCCGGCTCAGCTCCTTCTTTACCACAACGGATCGGTACAACGTCCGCATTACTGAAGACGCCGCACCAATGCACCTGTTCATCTCACGATCTGATCTTCCCTCACTCGTGAACAAGACTCCGAGGTCCTTGAACTCCTCCACTTGGGGGCAGGGTTTCCTCCCCAACCCGGAGATGGCACTTCACCCTTTTCCGGACTCGGCTTTCTTGGTGCTGATTCATAATACTTTCTATTCTATTTCTATTTTCATCCCAGTCGCTTCACACTCGGTTGCGAACCGATCCAGTGAGACCTGAAGATCCTGGCCAGATGAAGCCATCAGGACCACAAGCAGGGACCTAATCCCGCAGCCACCAAACCGGATCCCTTCAACGCCTTGACTGCGCTTAGAAATTCTGTCCGTAAAAGCTATGAACAGAAACCGTGACAAAGAACAGCCTTGGTGGAGTCCAACCCTCACTGGAAACGGGTCCGACTTACCACCGGCAATGCGGACCAAGCTCTGACACTGATCATACAGGGACGGACCGCCACAATCAGATGGTCCGATACTCTCTGAGCACTCCCCACAGGACAGTACACGGTCCAATGCCTTCTCCAAGTCCACAAAGCACATGTAGACTGGTTGGGCAAACTCCCATGCACCCTCAAGAACCCTGCCGAGAGTATAGAGCTGGTCCACAGTTCCACGACCAAGACGAAAACCACACTGTTCCTCCTGAATCCGAGGTCGGACTATCCAACGTAGCCTCCTCTCCAGTACACCGGAATAGACCTTACCGGGAAGGTTGAGGAGTGTGATTTCACGATAGTTGGAACACACCCAAAATCAGTACTTACACCTATAAGATCAAATCAGAAAGGGTCTGACTTCGCCGGACGACATCTCTTTTAGGTCACATTGGAAATGCTTGTAAAGGTCGGCATAACTTCAGAAGCTATTAAGCAAACAGAAAGGAAGAAAAATTAGTTGTTTATAGTAAAGACATGTTCGTGACATTTTTTAAGACACAAATAACGACTGTCCAACTTTCTAATCCTCTGCGCCATTGTTGTTTTTCTTTTTTTTTCGTAGTCTTCACCTGTCTCCCTTGCGAGGGGTTTCTGATGTAAATGTTTTCAGTCAGTTGGTGGCTGAAACTCAGCAGGTGGTCCACCCAATCCCCCGTAACCCCCGGCAACCTCTGTCCGGCCAAATGCTGCCTTGCCGGCCACTCCACTTAGTTAGCCCTGACAGGACCTCAGTGTGTGTGTGTGTGTGTGTGTGTGTGTTCTTGTAGTCTACCCTTCTTGAGACATCAGCAAGGAAAAGTTCCGTCTTTATGAGGACCGGTGAACAAGTTAGGACATAAATCATGGTCCCGATACGGAAAACTATCGCATCTAATAGAGAATGTCTCATTTGCACCCCTGGTGGTGAAATCTATCAAAATTAGGGTGGTCCCAAAATTGTCTGTGTCGGTTTTTAAGGTCTTCCCCCTCTGGTCAACATATGAAATAACAAGTGTGTTTAAGAAATTGAAATGCGGCCGAAATTGATGAAAAAAGTAAAATAAATATGGAAATAGAGACATACTGTAATAACTAGTTGCAAATAATGAAATTTAAAAAACAATTACAAACAAAAAATAATAATAAAACATGAACGAAAGGTAGTGTTTTTCTCACATTGTGTTGATTTTTTTCTTGTAAAATTGGGAACAAGTTCCGTAGTATTGCAATATTTTCTCGTAAAATGATTACTTTTTTTATGGAAAACTATTACTTTGTATCGCAAAACAGTGACATTTACCATATAAAATTCTGACTTTTATCACAATATTGCCAAAAATTAATTAAAAGCAGTCCTTTTCTCACATTGTGTCGACTTCTTTCTCATACAATTGGGAACAATTTCTCATATTCTTTCTCTTTCGGTCGTATTGCAATATTTTCTCGTAAAATTATTACTTTTTTACGTAAAATTTTTACCTTTCATTGCAAAATTGTGACATTTGTCGTGTAAAATTCTGACTTTTGTTACAATATTGCCCATTTTTTTGTTGTCCTTTCTAAAATAGTGACATTTTTTGAGTAAAATTGTGACTTTAGTCATAATTTTGCCCCCCAAAAAATTCCAATTATTATATATAATATAATATTTAATATTTAATATAATATTGCCAACATTTTTAAGTTTTCTTATAAAACTATGACTTTTGTTGAATAAAATGACGACTCTTTTCAAAAAATTGCCAAAAATTTTAGCTTTTCCTGTAAAATTGCGACTGTAATGGAGTAAAATTCCAACTTTTATCATAATATTGCACAAATGCTCAGTTTTTATGTTAAATTTTGACTGGCTTTGAGTAAAATGACGACACTTATCATAATATTACAAAAATTCAAAATTTTTCTTGTGAAACTGTGACCTTTTTCTTGGGAAATTCCAACTCATTTTGCACAACAAGCTTTTTTATATTTGCACAGCTTGTATATACTATTCATGTTGTAAATAAAAATCTTTATACAAACCCCGTTTCCATATGAGTTGGGAAATTGTGTTCGATGTAAATATAAACGGAATACAATGATTTGCAAATCCTTTTCAACCCATTTTCAGTTGAATATGCTAAAAAGACAACATATTCAAACTCATAAACTTTATTTTCTTTTTGCAAATCATAACTAACTTAGAATTTCATGGCTGCAACACGTGCCAAAGTAGTTGGGAAAGGGCATGTTCACCACTGTGTTACATCACCTTTTCTTTTAACAACATCCAATAAACGTTTGGGAACTGAGGAAACTAATTGTTGAAGCTTTGAAAGTGGAATTCTTTCCCATTCTTGTTTTATGTAGAGCTTCAGTCGTTCAACAGTCCGGGGTCTCCGCTGTTCTATTTTACGCTTCATAATGCGCCACACATTTTCCATGGGAGACAGGTCTGGACTGCAGGCGGGCCAGGAAAGTACCTGCACTCATTTTTCACGAAGCCAGGCTGTTGTAATACTTGTGTTGCTGAAATAAGCAGGGGCGTCCATGAAAAAGACGGTGCTTAGATGGCAGCATATGTTGTTCCAAAACCTGTATGTACCTTTCAGCATTAATGGTGCCTTCACAGATGTGTAAGTTACCCCCATACCACCCCCATACCATCACAGATGCTGGCCGTTGAATTTTGCGCCTACCACAATCCGAATGGTTATTTTCCTCTTTGTTCCGGAGGACACCACATCCACGGTTTCCAAATATAATTGGAAATGTGGACTCTTCAGACCACAAAACACCTTTCTTTCCACTTTGCATCAGTCCATCTTTGGTGAGCTCGGGCCCAGCCAAGCCGGCGGCGTTTCAGGATATTGTTGATAAACGGGTTCGGCTTTGCATAGTAGAGTTTTAACTCGCACTTACAGATGTAGCGACCAACTGTAGTTACTGACAGTGGTTTTATGAAGTGTTCATGAGCCCATGTGGTGATATCCTTTACACACTGATGTCGGTTTTTGATGCGTCACCGCCTGAGGGATCAATAGTCCGTGTTATTATCGCTTACGTGTAGTGATTTCTCCAGATTCTCTGAACTTTTTGATGATTTTACGGACCGTAGATGGTAAAAACCCTAAATTCCTTGCAATAGCTCGTTGAGAAATGTTCTAAAACTGTTCGACAATTTGCTCACAAAGTGGTGACCCTCACCCCATCTTTTTTTGTGAATTACTTAGCATTTCATGGAAGCTGTTTTTATACCCAATTATGCCACCCACCTGTTCCCAATTAGCCTGCATACTTGTGGGACATCTCTGCGCTGCTGATCCGCATCCGCTTGGGATGGTTTCCTGCTGGCTCCGCTATGAACGGGACTCTCGCTGCTGTGTTGGATCCGCTTTGGACTGGACTCTCGTGACTGTGTTGGATCCATTATGGATTGAAATTTCACAGTATCATGTTAGACCCGCTCGACATCCATTGCTTTCCTCCTCTCCAAGGTTCTCATAGTCATTATTGTCACCGATGTCCCACTGGGTGTGAGTTTTCTTTGCCCTTATGTGGGCCTACCGAGGATGTCGTAGTGGTTTGTGCAGCCCTTTGAGACACTAGTGATTTAGGGCTATATAAGTAAACATTGATTGATTGATTGATATAAGTGTTATCAGTATTTATTGCCACCTTTCCCAACTTTTTTGTCACGTGTTGCTGGCATCAAATTCTAAAGTTAATGATTATTTGCCCCAAAAAATGTTTATCAGTTTGAACATCAAATATGTTGTCTTTGTAGCATATTCAACTGAATATGAGTTGAAAATGATTTGCAAATCATTGTATTCCGTTTATATTTACATCAAACGCAAATTCCCAACTCATATGGAAACGGGGTTTGTTTATCTCGAAAATGTGGTCCTAAAGAGGTAAGGATTCTTTGGCGGTCCCCAGAAGTTCGGAAATACACGTTAGTGTGTAAGTGCGTGTGTGTGTGTGTGTGTGTGTGTGTGTGTGTGTGTGTGCAGGTTTCAAGTAGCACTCGTTGCCGGGTTGAACCTTTCGAGTGGTCATTAAAAGTTTATTAGAAAGTTGTTAAAGTGTGTTTGTGTGTTGTTACTTCTGGAAACAAGAATATGTGTGCATGCTCCATTGTGTGTATAGGAAGGTTCAAAGGATGTATATTTTTAATAGGGATCCTAGTCACTGCCGTTGTGCCCTTGGGCAAGAGTATTTACCCACCTGCTCCCGGTGCCGCCCACACCGGTTTAAATGTAACTTAGATGATGGGTTTCACTATGTTAAAGCGCTTTGAGTCACTAAAGGAAAGCACGATATAAATATAAATCATTTCATTTTACAATTTTATTGCGGTTTATGTCCCCCCCCCCGCAAAAAAAATAAAAACTTGGTAAAAATGTCATAGATGTCACAGAACTTTCCTCCAGAAGGTATTTTCTTTGCGATGTCAGATGAAACGCAAATCGGAAGAAGATGGATGAATGGATGGATGGATTATATACTGATATATTACATTATGTCACACCCATTGGATCAGGTTTGGTTTTTGTCATGTTTGGTTTTATTTTTTGGACATTCAGTTTTTGCTTTTCCACTTCCTTGTTTTCTTTGTTTCCATAGCTACTCATTGACGTCCACCTGGTCTTCAAGTCACGCCCCTGTCCTCAGTTCTCACACCTGCTTGTAATTATCACTGCTATTATTTAAGCCGGTTGTTGCCAGTCTGGCAACTTCCCACATCACCCTTCAACTCCTTTCATGCCATGCCATGCATATACCTCAACTGCTTCATGCCATGCCACGCCGTTTATTATTTCTGTCCATGCCACGTAAGTTTTTGGTTTGTTATTCATGCCACAGTGCAAGTTTTTGTGTTACAAGTTAATAGTTTGTAGCCTTTGTCCTGGTCTTTTGTTTTTTGTATCCAAGTGTTCGTACCTCCTTGTGAGCCCCCTTTGAACAATATAATTATGATTAATTGTGATTAATCAAAACTAAGAAGGTGATTCATATAATTAAAAAAACAATTGACAGTAGTAATTAGAATCAATGATGACGTTCAATTTTAATGAGCAAGTCATTTATGTCATATGTTGTGATTAATCACATTTGCAAACTGTGATCAATCCGATTGAAATTATGATTTTGGCGGCAGTAATTAGAAATAAATAAGACTAAAATATTCACAAAAGGGTAAATATACATTCCATCTCGACAAGCAAATATATGATTTTATTTCAAAAATGGTGCTTAGACTTAGGCTGCTGCCCCCGCGACCCGACCTCGGATAAGCGGAAGATGATGGATGGATGGATTTCAAAAATGTGATGCTAGTATAATATGATTAATTGTAGTAACTCTAATAAATAAAAATAAACAGATTAATAAAAATAAAAAAATAAAAATAAAAAATATATATCCAATGTCCACACAGGGACAAGCGGTAGAAAATGGATGGATGGATGGATGGCTTCCATCTATCCCCGTCTCAGAAATAACGTCATCATGTTGTCACATTCTATCAAGTGTGATTTTTCTACTATACATGGCGGGGGTCAGCAACGTTATCGTGTTGTTCCAGACCACAGCAAACATTATCTTGTTGTTCCCGACCACAGCAAGCGTTACAGTGTTGTTCCAGATCACAGCAAACTTTACCGTGTTGTTCCAGACCACAGCAAACGCTACCATGTTGTTCCAGACCACAGCAAACGTTATTACCTTGTTCCAGACCACAGCAAACGTTATTATGTTGTTCCAGTCCACATCAAACTTTACCGTGATGTTCCAGACCACAGCAAGCGTTATCATGTTATTCCAGACCACAGCAAACGTTACCGTGTTGTTCCAGACCACAGCAAACTTTACCGTTTTGTTCTAGAACACAGCAAACGCTACCATGTTGTTCCAGACCACAGCAAACGCTATCGTGTTGTTCCAGACCACATTTAAGCGTTATCATGTAGTTACAGACCACAGCAAGCGTTATTACGTTTTTCCAGACCACAGCAAACGTTATTATGTTGTTCCAGTCCACATCAAACTTTACCGTGTTGTTCCAGACCACAGCAAGCGTTATCATGTTATTCCAGACCACAGCAAACGTTACCGTGTTGTTCCAGACCACAGCAAACTTTACCGTTTTGTTCTAGAACACAGCAAACGCTAACCATGTTGTTCCAGACCACAGCAAACGCTATCGTGTTGTTCCAGACCACATTTAAGCGTTATCATGTAGTTACAGACCACAGCAAGCGTTACTGTGTTGTTCCAGACCACAGTAAACGTTACGGTGTTGTTCCAGACCACAGCAAGCGTTATCATGTAGTTCCAGACCACAGCAAGCGTTACTGTGTTGTTCCAGACCACAGTAAACATTACAGTGTTGTTCCAGACCACAGCAAACCTTACCATGTTGTTCCAGACCACATCAAACTTTACCGTGTTGTTCCAGACCACAGCAAGTGTTATCATGTTATTCCAGACCACAGCAAACGTTACCGTGTTGTTCCAGACCACAGCAAACCTTACCGTTTTGTTCCAGAACACAGCAAACGCTACCATGTTGTTCCAGACCACAGCAAACGCTATCGTGTTGTTCCAGACCACATTTAACGTTACCATGTTGTTCCAGACCACAGCAAGCGTTATCATGTAGTTCCAGACCACAGCAAGCGTTACTGTGTTGTTCCAGACCACAGTAAACGTTACGGTGTTGTTCCAGACCACAGCAAACCTTACCATAGCTCGGTTGGTAGAGCGGCCGTGCCAGCAACTTGAGGGTTGCAGGTTCGATTCCCGCTTCCGCCATCCTAGTCACTGCCGTTGTGTCCTTGGGTAAGACACTTTACCCACCTGCTCCCAGTGCCACCCACGCTGGTTTAAATGTAAATTAGATATTGGGTTACACTATGTAAAGCGCTTTGAGTCACTAGAGAAAAGTGCTATATAAATCACTTCACTTCACTTCACTTCACCATGTTGTTCCAGACCACAGCAAACGCTACCATGTTGTTACAGACCACAGCAAACGCTAACGTGTTGTTCCAGACCACAGCAAACATTACAATGTTGTTCCAGACCACAGCAAACTTTACCATGTTGTTCCAGACCACAGCAACTGTTACCATGTTGTTGCAGACTACAGCAAGCGTTACCATGTTGTTCCAGACCACAGCAAACGCTATCGTGTTGTTCCAGACCACATTTAACGTTACCATGTTGTTCCAGACCACAGCAAGCATTACCATATTGTTCCAGACCACAGCGAATGCTAACGTGTTGTTCCAGACCACAGCAAACATTATTATGTTGTTGCAGATTACAGCAAACATTACCATGTTGTTCCAGACCACAGCAAGTGTTACCATGTTGTTCCAGACCACAGCAAATGTTACCATGTTGTTCCAGACCACAGCAAACTTTACCGTGTTGTTCCAGACCACAGCAAACAATACCGTGTTGTTCCAGACCACAGAAAGCGTTATCATGTTGTCCCAGACCACAGCAGATGTTAACATTTTGTTCCAGACCACAGCAAATGTTACCATGTTGTTCCAGACCACAGCAAACGTTACCCAGCTTGCAAATATTATAATAAATCTATTAGAAGAAGACATACTGTACTTTTCTCTAACTTGGTCAAACACATCCATACCTTTGGCAGCTTTAAGCCAGTAATTATCTAACCCTCTGAGACACTTACTTAACGTGTTGCCTTTATTACAACACTTACATAAGGCTTTTGAGTTTTTGCGGTTCCACACGGATTAATTTTCTTGTATTTTTGGTCCAATATGGCTCTTAAAATATATTGGGTTGCCGACCCCTTATTTAAGCCAAAAAATTATTACATTAATTTGTCCGGTTACAGATCACCACACTTATTTAAACCGTCAATTCAGCTGGAACTTTCATGCAACTACCTCAGTTTGATCCCTGACAAATATATCAGTGACTTAAGCAGGACAAAAAAAATGTTGTTGTTTTGCACATAGCAAAATAAGTGGTAAGATCTAGTCTTAAGCCCTACTTCCAGTTTGAGAGGATGTGATTAATGCGGAGTCCGGAGAGCTTCATGCATACCAAAGACACCACCAGAGGGGAGAGAAAGGCACCGGATTAATGTTTAATCGGGCTATGTAGAAACAGAGTCAAATGGCTGAGCTTATGAGTAAATACACTTTGTGTGGGGCAACAATTAGCCTGATGGCTGACATGCAAAGCTTTGTGTTCTGCAGCTTGGATGCGCCATTATTTATTAAAATTAGAACTATTATATGGAAATATAGATTTTATACCTGTTTCTAAGTGTAGTGTTTAATGCAACTATTTGAGGGAGTACAATACGAACAAAAAGCAGTATTAGGGAATGTTTGTCTTATGAGTAAATACACTTTGTGTGGGGCAACAATTAGCCTGATGGCTGACATGCAAAGCTTTGTGTTCTGCAGCTTGGATGCGCCATTATTTATTAAAATTAGAACTATTATATGGAAATATAGATTTTATACCTGTTTCTAAGTGTAGTGTTTAATGCAACTATTTGAGGGAGTACAATACGAACAAAAAGCAGTATTAGGGAATGTTTGTCTTATGAGTAAATACACTTTGTGTGGGGCAACAATTAGCCTGATGGCTGACATGCAAAGCTTTGTGTTCTGCAGCTTGGATGCGCCATTATTTATTAAAATTAGAACTATTATATGGAAATATAGATTTTATACCTGTTTCTAAGTGTTGTGTTTAATGCAACTATTTGAGGGAGTACAATACGAACAAAAAGCAGTATTAGGGAATGTTTGTCTTATGAGTAAATACACTTTGTGTGGGGGCAACAATTAGCCTGATGGCTGACATGCAAAGCTTTGTGTTCTGCAGCTTGGATGCGCCATTATTTAATAAAATTAGAACTATTATATGGAAATATAGATTTTATACCTGTTTCTAAGTGTTGTGTTTAATTCAACTATTTGAGGGAGTACAATACGAACAAAAAGCAGTATTAGGGAATGTTTGTCTTATGAGTAAATACACTTTGTGTGGGGCAACAATTAGCCTGATGGCTGACATGCAAAGCTTTGTGTTCTGCAGCTTGGATGCGCCATTATTTATTACAATTAGAACTATTATATGGAAATATAGATTTTATACCTGTTTCTAAGTGTTGTGTTTAACGCAACTATTTGAGGGAGTACAATACGAACAAAAAGCAGTATTAGGGAATGTTTGTCTTATGAGTAAATACACTTTGTGTGGGGCAATAATTAGCCTGATGGCTGACATGCAAAGCTTTGTGTTCTGCAGCTTGGATGCGCCATTATTTATTAAAATTAGAACTATTATATGGAAATATAGATTTTATACCTGTTTCTAAGTGTTGTGTTTAATTCAACTATTTGAGGGAGTACAATACGAACAAAAAGCAGTATTAGGGAATGTTTGTCTTTTGTGTACCCCAGGGGTGTAAAACTCAAATACAGAGTGGGCCAAAATTCTAAACTGAACAAAACCGTGGGCCAAAGTTAAACAACTTAACCTTTTAATAAGGACCCAAACAAGTTTTGTATTAAATATTGAACAAGCAAGGCTTATATAACTTTATAGTTGATAGTGAAGGACTAGAGAAAAAATAAATAAAATAAAAAGTGACTGCGCCGGGCGGCGGCAGTGTGAGCATTTCAGATGTAATTAGACACATTTACTAGGATAATTCTGGAAAATCCCTTATCTGCTTATTGTTTTAACAGTGTTTTAGTGAGATTGTAAAGATTGTAAAGGCATACCTCGAGGTGGGATGGCTCCGTTATAAGACTTATATAAGACTTTTAAAGTCATTTTGATAGGCTAATATAAACACTTGCGTCATGCGTTGTCTCCGTTATAACACTTTTATAAGACTTTTAAAGTCATTTTGATAGTAGGCTAATATAGACACTTGCGTCATGCGTTGCCTGCGTTATAAAACTTATATAAGACTTTTAAAGTCATTTTGATAGTAGGCTAATATAGACACTAACGTCATGAGTTGCCTCCGTTATAACACTTATATAAGACTTTTGAAGTCATTTTGATAGTAGGCTAATATAGACACTTGCGTCATGCTTTGCCTCCGTTATAACACTTATATAAGACTTTTAAAGTCATTTTAATAGTAGGCTAATATAAACACTTGCGTCATGCGTTGCCTCCGTTATAACACCTTATATAAGACTTTTAAAGTCGTTTTGATAGTAGGCTAATATAAACACTTGCGTCATGAGTTGCCTGCGTTATAACACTTATATAAGACTTTTAAAGTCATTTTGATAGTAGGCTAATATAGACACTAACGTCATGAGTTGCCTCCGTTATAACACTTATATAAGACTTTTGAAGTCATTTTGATAGTAGGCTAATATAGACACTAACGTCATGAGTTGCCTCCGTTATAACACTTATATAAGACTTTTGAAGTCATTTTGATAGTAGGCTAATATAGACACTTGCGTCATGCGTTGCCTGCGTTATAAAACTTATATAAGACTTTTAAAGTCATTTTGATAGTAGGCTAATATAGACACTAGCGTCATGAGTTGCCTCCGTTATAACACCTATATAAGACTTTTAATGTCATTTTGATAGTAGGCTAATATAAACACTTGCGTCATGCTTTGCCTCCGTTATAACACTTATATAAGACTTTTAAAGTCATTTTGATAGTAGGCTAATATAAACACTTGCGTCATGAGTTGCCTCCGTTATAACACTTATATAAGAATTTTAAAGTAATTTTGATAGTAGGCTAATATAGACACTAACGTCATGAGTTGCCTCCGTTATAACACTTATATAAGACTTTTAAAGTCATTTTGATAGTAGGCTAATATAAACACTTGCGTCATGCGTTGCCTCCGTTATAACACTTATATAAGACTTTTAAAGTCATTTTGATAGTAGGCTAATATAGACACTTGCGTCATGAGTTGCCTCCGTTATAACACTTATATAAGACTTTTAAAGTCATTTTGATAGTAGGCTAATATAGACACTTATGTCATGCTTTGCCTCCGTTATAACACTTATATAAGACTTTTAAAATAATTTTGATAGTAGGCTAATATAGACACTAACATCATGTGTTGCCTTCTTTAATAACACTTATATAAGACTTTAAAGGGATTTTGATAGTAGGCTAATATAAACACTTGCGTCATGAGTTGCCTCCGTTATAACACTTATATAAGACTTTTAAAGTCATTTTGATAGTAGGCTAATATAGACACTTGCGTCATGCTTTGCCTCCGTTATAACACTTATATAAGACTTTTAAAGTCATTTTGATAATAGGCTAATATAGACACTTAGGTCATGAGTTGCCTCCGTTATAACTCTTTTATAAGACTTTTAAAGTCATTTTGATAGTAGGCTAATATGAACACTTGCGTCCTGCGTTGCCGCCGTTATAACACTTATATAAGACTTTTAAAGTCATTTTGATAGTAGGCTAATATGAACACTTGCGTCATGCGTTGCCTCCGTTATAACACTTATATAAGACTTTTAAAGTCATTTTGATAGTAGGCTAATATGAACACTTGCGTCCTGCGTTGCCTCCGTTATAACACTTATATAAGACTTTTAAAGTCATTTTGATAGTAGGCTAATATAAACACTTGCGTCATGCGTTGCCTCCGTTATAACACTTATATAAGACTTTTAAAGTCATTTTGATAGTAGGCTAATATAGACACTTGCGTCATGTGTTGCCTTCATTATAACACTTATATAAGACTTTTAAAGTCGTTTTGATAGTAGGCTAATATAGACACTTGCGTCATGAGTTGCCTCCGTTATAACACTTATATAAGACTTTTAAAGTCATTTTGATAGTAGGCTAATATAAACACTTGCGTCATGCTTTGCCTCCGTTATAACACTTATATAAGACTTTTAAAGTCATTTTGATAGTAGGCTAATATAGACACTTGCGTCATGAGTTGCCTCCGTTATAACACTTATATAAGACTTTTAAAGTCATTTTGATAGTAGGCTAATATAGACACTTGCATCATGAGTTGCCTCCGTTATAACACTTATATAAGACTTTTAAAGTCATTTTGATAGTAGGCTAATATAGACACTTGCATCATGAGTTGCCTCCGTTATAACACTTATATAAGAATTTTAAAGTCATTTTGATAATAAGCTAATATAAACACTTGCGTCATGAGTTGCCTCCGTTATAACACTTATATAAGAATTTTAAAGTCATTTTGATAGTAGGCTAATAACGACACTTACGTCATGAGTTGCCTCCGTTATAACACTTATACAAGACTTTTAAAGTCATTTTGATAGTAGGCTAATATAGACACTTGCGTCATGAGTTGCCTCCGTTATAACACTTATATAAGACTTTTAAAGTCATTTTGATAGTAGGCTAATATAGACACTTGCATCATGAGTTGCCTCCGTTATAACACTTATATAAGAATTTTAAAGTCATTTTGATAATAAGCTAATATAAACACTTGCGTCATGAGTTGCCTCCGTTATAACACTTATATAAGAATTTTAAAGTCATTTTGATAGTAGGCTAATATAGACACTTGCGTCATGCGTTGCCTCCGTTATAACACTTATATAAGAATTTTAAAGTCATTTTGATAGTAGGCTAATAACGACACTTACGTCATGAGTTGCCTCCGTTATAACACTTATACAAGACTTTTAAAGTCATTTTGATAGTAGGCTAATATAGACACTTGCGTCATGAGTTGCCTCCGTTATAACACTTATATAAGAATTTTAAAGTCATTTTGATAGTAGGCTAATATAAACACTTGCGTCATGCTTTGCCTCCATTATAACACTTATATAAGACTTTTAAAGTCATTTTGATAGTAGGCTAATATAGACACTAACATCATGTGTTGCCTTCATTATAACACTTATATAAGACTTTTAAAGTCATTTTGATAGTAGGCTAATATAGACACTTGTGTCATGAGTTGCCTCCGTTATAACACTTATATAAGACTTTTGAAGTCATTTTGATAGTAGGCTAATATAGACACTTGCGTCATGCGTTGCCTCCGTTATAACACTTATATAAGACTTTTAAAGTCATTTTGATAGTAGGCTAATATAGACACTTGCGTCATGAGTTGCCTCCGTTATAACACTTATATAAGACTTTTAAAGTCATTTTGATAGTAGGCTAATATAGACACTTATGTCATGCTTTGCCTCCGTTATAACACTTATATAAGACTTTTAAAGTCATTTTGATAGTAGGCTAATATAAACACTTGCGTCATGTGTTGCCTCCGTTATAACACTTATATAAGACTTTTAAAATAATTTTGATAGTAGGCTAATATAGACACTAACATCATGTGTTGCCTTCTTTAATAACACTTATATAAGACTTTAAAGTGATTTTGATAGTAGGCTAATATAAACACTTGCGTCATGAGTTGCCTCCGTTATAACACTTATATAAAACTTTTAAAGTCATTTTGATAGTAGGCTAATATAGACACTTGCGTCATGCTTTGCCTCCGTTATAACACTTATATAAGACTTTTAAAGTCATTTTGATAGTAGGCTAATATAGACACTAACATCATGTGTTGCCTTCTTTAATAACACTTATATAAGACTTTAAAGTCATTTTGATAGTAGGCTAATATAAACACTTGCGTCATGAGTTGCCTCCGTTATAACACTTATATAGGACTTTTAAAGTCATTTTGATAGTAGGCTAATATAAACACTTGCGTTATGCTTTGCCTCCGTTATAACACTTATATAAGACTTTTAAAGTCATTTTGATAGTAGGCTAATATAGACACTAGCGTCATGAGTTGCCTCCGTTATAACACCTATATAAGACTTTTAATGTCATTTTGATAGTAGGCTCATATAAACACTTGCGTCATGCTTTGCCTCCGTTATAACACTTATATAAGACTTTTAAAGTCATTTTGATAGTAGGCTAATATAAACACTTGCGTCATGAGTTGCCTCCGTTATAACACTTATATAAGAATTTTAAAGTAATTTTGACAGTAGGCTAATATAAACACTAACGTCATGAGTTGCCTCCGTTATAACACTTATATAAGACTTTTAAAGTCATTTTGATAGTAGGCTAATATAGACACTTGCGTCATGAGTTGCCTCCGTTATAACACCTATATAAGAATTTTAAAGTAATTTTGACAGTAGGCTAATATAAACACTAACGTCATGAGTTGCCTCCGTTATAACACCTATATAAGACTTTTAATGTCATTTTGATAGTAGGCTAATATAAACACTTGCGTCATGCATTGCCTCCGTTATAACACTTATATAAGACTTTTAAAGTCATTTTGATAGTAGGCTAATATAAACACTTGCGTCATGCATTGCCTCCGTTATAACACTTATATAAGACTTTTAAAGTCATTTTGATAGTAGGCTAATATGAACACTAACGTCATGAGTTGCCTCCGTTATAACACTTATATAAGACTTTTAAAGTCATTTTGATAGTAGGCTAATATAAACACTTGCGTCATGCATTGCCTCCGTTATAACACTTATATAAGACTTTTGAAGTCATTTTGATAGTAGGCTAATATGGACACTAACGTCATGAGTTGCCTCCGTTATAACACTTTTATAAGACTTTTAAAGTCATTTTGATAGTAGGCTAATATAGACACTAACATCATGTGTTGCCTTCTTTAATAACACTTATATAAGACTTTAAAGTGATTTTGATAGTAGGCTGATATAAACACTTGCGTCATGCGTTGCCTCCGTTATAACACTTATATAAGACTTTTAAAGTCATTTTGATAGTAGGCTAATATAAACACTTGCGTCATGCGTTGCCTCCGTTATAACACTTATATAAGACTTTTAAAGTCATTTTGATAGTAGGCTAATATAAACACTTGTGTCATGAGTTGCCTCCGTTATAACACTTATATAAGACTTTTAAAGTCATTTTGATAGTAGGCTCATATAGACACTTGAGTCATGAGTTGCCTCCGTTATAACACTTATATAAGACTTTTAAAGTCATTTTGATAGTAGGCCAATATAGACACTTGCGTCATGAGTTGCCTCTGTTATAACACTTATATAAGACTTTTAAAGTCATTTTGATAGTAGGCTAATATAGACACTTGCGTCATGAGTTGCCTCCGTTATAACACCTGTATAAGACTTTTGAAGTCATTTTGATAGTAGGCTAATATGGACACTAACGTCATGAGTTGCCTCCGTTATAACACTTATATAAGACTTTTAAAGTCATTTTGATAGTAGGCTAATATAGACACTAACATCATGTGTTGCCTTCTTTAATAACACTTATATAAGACTTTAAAGTGATTTTGATAGTAGGCTAATAACGACACTTGCGTCATGAGTTGCCTCCGTTATAACACTTATATAAGACTTTTAAAGTCATTTTGATAGTAGGCTAATATAGACACTTGCGTCATGAGTTGCCTTCATTATAACACTTATATAAGACTTTTAAAGTCATTTTGATAGTAAGCTAATATAGACACTTGTGTCATGAGTTGCTTCCGTTATAACACCTGTATAAGACTTTTGAAGTCATTTTGATAGTAGGCTAATATAGACACTTGCGTCATGTGTTGCCTTCATTATAACACTTATATAAGACTTTTAAAGTCATTTTGATAGTAAGCTAATATAGACACTTGCGTCATGCGTTGCCTCCGTTATAACACTTATATAAGACTTTTAAAGTCATTTTGATAGTAGGCTAATATAGACACTTGCGTCATGAGTTGCCTTCTTTAATAACACTTATATAAGACTTTAAAGTGATTTTGATAGTAGGCTAATATAGACACTTGCGTCATGCTTTGCCTCCCTTATAACACTTATATAAGACTTTTAAAATAATTTTGATAGTAGGCTAATATAGACACTTGCGTCATGAGTTGCCTCCGTTATAACACTTATATAAGACTTTTAAAGTCATTTTGATAGTAGGCTAATATAGACACTTTTGCATGAGTTGCCTCCGTTATAACACTTATATAAGACTTTTAAAGTCATTTTGATAGTAGGCTAATATGAACACTTGCGTCATGCGTTGCTTGCATTATAACACTTATATAAGACTTTTAAAGTCATTTTGATAGTAGGCTAATATAGACACTTACGTCATTAGTTGCCTCTGTTATAACACTTATATAAGACTTTTAAAGTCATTTTGATAGTAGGCTAATATAGACACTAGCGTCATGAGTTTCCTCCGTTATAACACTTATATAAGACTTTTGAAGTCATTTTGATAGTAGGCTAATATAGACACTTACGTCATTAGTTGCCTCCGTTATAACACTTATATAAGACTTTTAAAGTCATTTTGATAGTAGGCTAATATGAACACTTGCGTCATGCGTTGCCTCCGTTATAACACTTATATAAGACTTTTAAAGTCATTTTGATAGTAGGCTAATATAAACACTTGCGTCATGTGTTGCCTTCTTTAATAACACTTATATAAGACTTTTAAAGTCATTTTGATAGTAGGCTAATATAGACACTAGCGTCATGTGTTGCCTTCTTTAATAACACTTATATAAGACTTTTAAAGTCATTTTGATAGTAGGCTAATATAGACACTAGCGTCATGAGTTGCCTCCGTTATAACACTTATATAAGACTTTTGAAGTCATTTTGATAGTAGGCTAATATAGACACTTACGTCATTAGTTGCCTCTGTTATAACACTTATGTAAGACTTTTAAAGTCATTTTGATAGTAGGCTAATATAAACACTTGCGTCATGAGTTGCCTCCGTTATAACACTTATATAAGACTTTTAAAGTCATTTTGATAGTAGGCTAATATAAACACTTGCGTCATGAGTTGCCTCCGTTATAACACTTATATAAGACTTTTAAAGTCATTTTGATAGTAGGCTAATATGAACACTTGCGTCATGCGTTGCCTGCATTATAACACTTATATAAGACTTTTAAAGTCATTTTGATAGTAGGCTAATATAGACACTTACGTCATTAGTTGCCTCTGTTATAACACTTATATAAGACTTTTAAAGTCATTTTGATAGTAGGCTAATATAGACACTAGCGTCATGAGTTGCCTCCGTTATAACACTTATATAAGACTTTTGAAGTCATTTTGATAGTAGGCTAATATAGACACTTACGTCATTAGTTGCCTCCGTTATAACACTTATATAAGACTTTTAAAGTCATTTTGATAGTAGGCTAATATGAACACTTGCGTCATGCGTTGCCTTCATTATAACACTTATATAAGACTTTTAAAGTCATTTTGATAGTAAGCTAATATAGACACTTGTGTCATGAGTTGCCTCCGTTATAACACCTGTATAAGACTTTTGAAGTCATTTTGATAGTAGGCTAATATAGACACTTGCGTCATGTGTTGCCTTCATTATAACACTTATATAAGACTTTTAAAGTCATTTTGATAGTAAGCTAATATAGACACTTGCGTCATGCGTTGCCTCCGTTATAACACTTATATAAGACTTTTGAAGTCATTTTGATAGTAGGCTAATATAGACACTTGCGTCATGAGTTGCCTTCTTTAATAACACTTATATAAGACTTTAAAGTGATTTTGATAGTAGGCTAATATAGACACTTGCGTCATGCTTTGCCTCCGTTATAACACTTATATAAGACTTTTAAAATAATTTTGATAGTAGGCTAATATAGACACTAACATAATGTGTTGCCTTCTTTAATAACACTTATATAAGACTTTAAAGTGATTTTGATAGTAGGCTAATATAGACACTTGCGTCATGAGTTGCCTCCGTTATAACACTTATATAAGACTTTTAAAGTGATTTTGATAGTAGGCTAATATAGACACTTGCGTCATGCTTTGCCTCCGTTATAACACTTATATAAGACTTTAAAGTGATTTTGATAGTAGGCTAATATAGACACTTGCGTCATGAGTTGCCTCCGTTATAACACTTATATAAGACTTTTAAAGTCATTTTGATAGTAGGCTAATATAGACACTTGCGTCATGAGTTGCCTCCGTTATAACACTTATATAAGACTTTTAAAGTCATTTTGATAGTAGGCTAATATAGACACTTGCGTCATGAGTTGCCTCCGTTATAACACTTATATAAGACTTTTAAAGTCATTTTGATAGTAGGCTAATATGAACACTTGCGTCATGCGTTGCCTGCATTATAACACTTATATAAGACTTTTAAAGTCATTTTGATAGTAGGCTAATATAGACACTTACGTCATTAGTTGCCTCTGTTATAACACTTATATAAGACTTTTAAAGTCATTTTCATAGTAGGCTAATATAGACACTAGCGTCATGAGTTGCCTCCGTTATAACACTTATATAAGACTTTTGAAGTCATTTTGATAGTAGGCTAATATAGACACTTACGTCATTAGTTGCCTCCGTTATAACACTTATATAAGACTTTTAAAGTCATTTTGATAGTAGGCTAATATGAACACTTGCGTCATGCGTTGCCTCCGTTATAACACTTATATAAGACTTTTAAAGTCATTTTGATAGTAGGCTAATATAAACACTTGCGTCATGTGTTGCCTTCTTTAATAACACTTATATAAGACTTTTAAAGTCATTTTGATAGTAGGCTAATATAGACACTAGCGTCATGTGTTGCCTTCTTTAATAACACTTATATAAGACTTTTAAATTCATTTTGATAGTAGGCTAATATAGACACTAGCGTCATGAGTTGCCTCCGTTATAACACTTATATAAGACTTTTGAAGTCATTTTGATAGTAGGCTAATATAGACACTTACGTCATTAGTTGCCTCTGTTATAACACTTATGTAAGACTTTTAAAGTCATTTTGATAGTAGGCTAATATAAACACTTGCGTCATGAGTTGCCTCCGTTATAACACTTATATAAGACTTTTAAAGTCATTTTGATAGTAGGCTAATATAAACACTTGCGTCATGCGTTGCTTCCGTTATAACACCTATATAAGAATTTTAAAGTCATTTTGATAGTAGGCTAATATAGACACTTGCGTCATGAGTTGCCTCCGTTATAACACCTAAATAAGAATTTTAAAGTCATTTTGATAGTAGGCTAATATAGACACTTGCGTCATGTGTTGCCTTCATTATAACACTTATATAAGACTTTTAAAGTCGTTTTGATAGTAGGCCAATATAGACACTAACATCATGTGTTGCCTCCGTTATAACACTTATATAAGACTTTTAAAGTCATTTTGATAGTAGGCTAATATAAACACTTGCGTCATGAGTTGCCTCCGTTATAACACCTATATAAGAATTTTAAAGTCATTTTGATAGTAGGCTAATATAGACATTTGCGTCATGTGTTGCCTTCATTATAACACTTATATAAGACTTTTAAAGTCGTTTTGATAGTAGGCCAATATAGACACTAACATCATGTGTTGCCTCCGTTATAACACTTATATAAGACTTTTAAAGTCATTTTGATAGTAGGCTAATATAAACACTTGCGTCATGAGTTGCCTCCGTTATAACACTTATATAAGACTTTTGAAGTCATTTTGATAGTAGGCTAATATAGACACTTACGTCATTAGTTGCCTCTGTTATAACACTTATGTAAGACTTTTAAAGTCATTTTGATAGTAGGCTAATATAAACACTTGCGTCATGAGTTGCCTCCGTTATAACACTTATATAAGACTTTTAAAGTCATTTTGATAGTAGGCTAATATAAACACTTGCGTCATGCGTTGCTTCCGTTATAACACCTATATAAGAATTTTAAAGTCATTTTGATAGTAGGCTAATATAGACACTTGCGTCATGAGTTGCCTCCGTTATAACACCTAAATAAGAATTTTAAAGTCATTTTGATAGTAGGCTAATATAGACACTTGCGTCATGTGTTGCCTTCATTATAACACTTATATAAGACTTTTAAAGTCGTTTTGATAGTAGGCCAATATAGACACTAACATCATGTGTTGCCTCCGTTATAACACTTATATAAGACTTTTAAAGTCATTTTGATAGTAGGCTAATATAAACACTTGCGTCATGAGTTGCCTCCGTTATAACACCTAAATAAGAATTTTAAAGTCATTTTGATAGTAGGCTAATATAGACATTTGCGTCATGTGTTGCCTTCATTATAACACTTATATAAGACTTTTAAAGTCGTTTTGATAGTAGGCCAATATAGACACTAACATCATGTGTTGCCTCCGTTATAACACTTATATAAGACTTTTAAAGTCATTTTGATAGTAGGCTAATATAAACACTTGCGTCATGAGTTGCCTCCGTTATAACACCTATATAAGAATTTTAAAGTCATTTTGATAGTAGGCTAATATAGACACTTGCGTCATGAGTTGCCTCCGTTATAACACTTATATAAAACTTTTAAAGTCATTTTGATAGTAGGCTAATATAGACACTTGCGTCATGAGTTGCCTTCTTTAATAACACTTATATAAGACTTTAAAGTGATTTTGATAGTAGGCTAATATAAACACTTGCGTCATGCTTTGCCTCCGTTATAACACTTATATAAGACTTTTAAAGTCATTTTGATAGTAGGCTAATATAGACACTTGCGTCATGAGTTGTCTCCGTTATAACACTTATATACGACTTTTAATTTTTATCGACTCCAGTTACTCTATATAACAACATGACGGCATGAAACAATTTCATGGTTTTTTTTTATAAATGACACAGAGGGGGGTTTGGTTTTTTTGGTCAAGTCGGCATTAGTGGCAGCGGCCGCATGTATGTGCACGACGTGCATGTGCTAGCGTTTTGTTTAGAAAACGCTGCGTGCGTCAGAACGGGGATTTTGTGCCATCAGCACGGTGATGTCAGCACACAGAGACAAACAAAGCCAGCGCCCAAAACCCTTTTCCAGACTACACACAATCCCTCTGGGGGGGGCCCAGTCTTGGGGGATCGCTACCTTTAGCAAACACTTTAACACAAATGTATTAATGTGCGCAAATAAATACGTTTATGTAATCGGAACGCTTACCACACGGCTTACAACAAGCTTAAAACGTACATCCATCCAGCCATCGAGGTCGGGTCACGGGGGCTGCAGCCTAAGCAGGGAAGCCCAGACTTCTCTCTCCCCAGCCACTTCATCCAGCTCCTCCTGGGGGATCCCGAGGCGTTCCCCGGCCAGCCGGGAGACATAGTCTTCCCAACGTGTCCCAGGTCTTCCCCGTGGCCTCCTACCGGTCGGACGTGCCCTAAACACCTCCCTAGGGAGGCGTTCGGGTGGCATCCTGGCGGAGGAAACCCATTTCGACCGCTTATACCCGTGATCTTGTCCTTTCAGTCATAATCCAAAACTCATGACCATAAGTGAGGATGGGAACGTAGATCGACCGGTAAATTGAGAACTTTTCCTTCCGGCTCAGCTACTTCTTCACCACAACGGATCAATACAACGTCCGCATTACTGAATATACCGCACCAATCCGCCTATCAATCTCACGATCCACTCTTCCCTCACTCGTGAACAAGACTTCAAAGTACTTGAACTCCGCCACTTGGGGAAAGATCTCCTCCCCTACCCGGAGATGGCTTTCCCTTAGAACCATGGACTCGCTTCACACTCGTACAATTTTATTAAATCACGTTGTCAGTGCGGTTATACTAAAGTACCAGACACAAACCTTACCATAACCACATTGGGTCACTTTCCAAAGAAGATCGTTCAGTTCGTAGTCCACCAGTGAGTGAGGAGTCAAATCCAGAACACACCTCTGTTTGCTTTGGCCTGGCCCTCGGCCCAGCCTGCACGCCTTTCAGGTGGAGAATGAATGATGCCAACTTTAAGTAGCCATGGTAACACTTTTGTATCTCACGGCATATTGCCACGGTCTACCGAAAACCAAGGGTCCGATTTACTAAGATCTAAATACCTTGACAGTGTGGGGGATATATAAAATAGTGTGTGCTATTCGTGGGTGTGCTGCGTTCGATCTACTAACACCGTGTGAGCAAATTAAAAATTGGTGCAGACCGCCTAATTTAACCCTTGTGCAACGTTCATATTGTTGATACTCAGCCGGCGTTTGTGGGTCTGACGGACCCCTTGCATTTTGTGGCTTTTAATGTCTCACAATCAAGCACTTTAATGTTCAAATACTGAACATATGTATACCTTATCCCAATAAACGACTGTTCAGTATTTTAACATAAAAATGTTTGATTGTGAGGCATTAAAAGCCACAAAATGCATCAGAGGGTCAAATGTGTGAGAAAATGAGAGCAGACAGTGTTGACAAAACAATGTTGCAACCTTGTGTGAGAACCACAGGTGTAGAATGTTACAATAAACATCTGTTCAGTATTTTAACATAAAAATGTTTGATTGTGAGGCATTAAAAGCCACAAAATGCATCAGAGGGTCAAATGTGTGAGAAAATGAGAGCAGACAGTGTTGACAAAACAATGTTGCAACCTTGTGTGGGAACCACAGGTGTAGAATGTTACAATAAACATCTGTTCAGTATTTTAACATAAAAGTGTTTGATTGTGAGGCGTTAAAAGCCAGAAAATGCAACGGGTCCATCAGACCCACAAACGCTGGCCGGGTAACAACAATATTAAAAGTTGCACGGAAAATTTCTCTGCCGGTTTCTGCATCCCACAGGGATTCTTATTTTGTGTTTCTGCACCTGCGGTTCCCACACAAGGTTGCAACATTGTTTGTCAACACTGTCTGCTCTCATTTTCTCGCACATTAGACCCTCTGATGTTCTGTGTACCTACACTCTGTCCTGTGTGTGTGTGTGTGTCTTCAATTTCCACACTTCTATTAGCCCCGGGTCCAGTGGATCCGAACATCTTATATATAATAGAAATGTGTCGGATGGGTGTACGATGTGTGGTCATTAAATATGTAGAAAATGAGCCAAAGTCAGTGAGTCTCCGTTTGAAAAATTAATTAATTGTATCATTTTTATTTTAATAATAAATAAAAACGGGTCCAACAGACCCGAAAACCACACCAGGGATGAGGATTTTGCGTGTACCCTACGGGGGATCAATACACAACCAGGTTATCATACTCCTACCTGTGGGGTTTGGATATGTTTTCAAAAAAGCAGGGGTGACACACACTAAACAATGCTGGGTTATTTTGATAACCCAGTTTATGGGTTACATTTTGGGATTTGTTTTTATGAAGGGCAATCAATTTTTTGGGGGTTGTAAAGGTAGTATTTCAACTCCGTTTCTGGGATTTTTAAAACAATGAACCATTTTTGGGTTGTTTTTTTCAATGAATAATGCTTTTTAGTGTAAAAGGCTTTTTTTTAATTAAAATTGTATTATTTTTTTCTTGTATGGATTTTAATTAAGGATTACCGTCATTAACATTATTTACAATCACACAACTTATGTACATGGAAATATTTGAGCAGGCTGCATAAAACTACTATTGTCATGATCCGCTGCCCGGATCCTGTTTGTTTAGTTTTTGACTTGAAGTGCCATCCCGGTCCTAACCCATAGGGTTCAATATGTAGCTTTTGTAGCTATTCCAGTTTCAACTCTTCTGGGAAGGCTGTCCACAAGGTTACGGAGTGTGTTTATAGGAATTTTCAACCATTTTTCCAAAAGCGCATTGGTGAGGTCATACATAGATGTTGGTCGAGAAGGCCTGGCTCTCAGTCTCTGTTCTAATTCAACCCAAAGATGTTCTATCGGGTTCAGGTCAGGACTCTGTGCAAGCCAGTCAAGTTAATCCACACCAGACTCTGTCATCCCTGTCTTTATGGACCTTGCTTTGTGCACTTGATTAGGACACCTGATTTTGATCCTTTGGATAGGTGGCCAGATGAATCATAAAGTAAGTGAGGGGTTACTTTTGGAACATGTGTGATGTGGGAATATGTAAAAAATCAAGTTTCGAGAATCGCAGGTTGTTTTGCAACGTCGAAAGAATACTGTATGTACTGTGGAAGTGGTGTCAAGTAGTGTCCGATCCGGCCAAGTCATCTGAATGTTGGGACTATCCGAAAGAACTGTGAGGCTTTATGTTTTTATGTCATCTCTGTGTGGAACACAGACATTTTTTATACTTTGCAGATCAACTACCGCTTGTCTCCTTCTTAAATGAGCTTCTGTCCTAAAAATAAGCGCTTCATTGCGACTGTGTGTGTGTGTTGTGTTTCGTTGTGTTGCTTTTTTGGCCCCCCCCCCCAAAAAAAAATGGGGTGGGGAAACTGGGTGCAGACAGGTCCTCATTGTACTCCAAAGGAAGAGTTGGATTGTGCTGCTCCCTATTCACTCAAGTCCGGAGTGAGAGTGGTACTATGTGTGTTTGTATGTATGTTTTTGTGTGTGCAATGACTGTATAAACTGTCCGTTGAATGAAGTTGTGGGTGTTGGATCTCTCACCAAATACTCTTTTTGGGTGCCTGTTGTGTGTGTGTGTGTGTGTGTGTGTGTGTGTGTGTGTGTGTGTGTGTGTGTGTGTGTGTGTGTCTGTGTGTTCTGACATTGCTGACTTAATGGGGACATTGCTCTGTTTACACAGTCACCTTTAAGGGACTTCTGATGGTATGGGGACACAAAAAATATCTCATCGGGCTGTAGCTGATACCGCTGTTGCTCAATAGTCACATGCAAATGTGTGTGAAATATGCAAAATTATTAAAATTTGGTCCCCATGTACTGTTTTTCCCCAGGGTCCCCAGTAAGTATGAACAGCACATTACTTCATCAATTCACAGATTTAAAAACGTGTAAGAGCTAATTGGGCAGTGGCAATTTTTTAAATCATTTTTGTTATGCCTCCACAACCTGTAGAAAGGGTGGTCCCCACAAGTCACGAACAAAAACTTGGTCCTCATTCCAAATGACAACCAGAATAGGTGTGTGTGTCTGTGTGTTCTGGCAATGCTGACTGAATGGGCAGATCGCTCTGTTTACACAATCACCTTTAAGGGACTTCTGACGGTATGGGGACACAAAAAATGTCTCATCGGGCTGTGGCTGATACCGCAGTTGCTCAATAGTCACGTATACATTTGTGTGAATTATGCACAATTATTTAAATTTGGTCTCCATGAACTCTTTTTCCCCAGGGTCCCCAGTAAGTATGAACCACACATTACTTAATCAATTCAGAGATTTAAAGACGTGTATGAGCTAATTGGGCAGTGGACATTTTTTTATCATTTTTGTTATGCCTCCACAACCTGTGGAAAGGGTGGTCCCCACAAGTCACGATCAAAAACTTGGTCCCCATTTCAAATGACAACCAGAATAGGTGTGTTTGTGTGTGTGTATGTGTGTGTGTGTCTGTGTGTTCTGGCAATGCTGACTTAATGGGGACATTGCTCTGTTTACACAGTCACCTTTAAGGGACTTCTGACAGTATGGGGACACAAAAAAGGTCTCATCGGGCTGTAGCTGATACTGCTGTTGCTCAATAGTCACATGCAAATTTGTGTGAAATATGCAAAATTATTAAAATTTGGTCCCCATGAACTCTTTTTCCCCAGGGTCCCCAGTAAGTATGAACGGCACATTACTTCACCAATTCAGAGATTTAAAAACGTGTAAGAGCTAATTGGGCAGTGGCAATTTTTTAAATCATTTTTGTTATGCCTCCACAACCTGTAGAAAGGGTGGTCCCCACAAGTCACGAACAAAAACTTGGTCCTCATTCCAAATGACAACCAGAATAGGTGTGTGTGTCTGTGTGTTCTGGCAATGCTGACTGAATGGGCAGATCGCTCTGTTTACACAATCACCTTTAAGGGACTTCTGACGGTATGGGGACACAAAAAATGTCTCATCGGGCTGTGGCTGATACCGCAGTTGCTCAATAGTCACGTATACATTTGTGTGAATTATGCACAATTATTTAAATTTGGTCTCCATGAACTCTTTTTCCCCAGGGTCCCCAGTAAGTATGAACCACACATTACTTAATCAATTCAGAGATTTAAAGACGTGTATGAGCTAATTGGGCAGTGGACATTTTTTTATCATTTTTGTTATGCCTCCACAACCTGTGGAAAGGGTGGTCCCCACAAGTCACGATCAAAAACTTGGTCCCCATTTCAAATGACAACCAGAATAGGTGTGTTTGTGTGTGTGTATGTGTGTGTGTGTCTGTGTGTTCTGGCAATGCTGACTTAATGGGGACATTGCTCTGTTTACACAGTCACCTTTAAGGGACTTCTGACAGTATGGGGACACAAAAAAGGTCTCATCGGGCTGTAGCTGATACCGCTGTTGCTCAATAGTCACATGCAAATTTGTGTGAAATATGCAAAATTATTAAAATTTGGTCCCCATGAACTCTTTTTCCACAGGGTCCCCAGTAAGTATGAACGGCACATTACTTCATCAATCCAGAGATTTAAAAACGTGTATGAGCTAATTGGGCAGTGGCAATTTTTTTTATCATTTTTGTTATGCCTCCACAACCTGTAGAAAGGGTGGTCCCCACAAGTCACGAACAAAAATTTGGTCCCCATTCCAAATGACAACCAGAAATGTGTGTGTGTGTGTGTGTGTGTGTGTGTGTGTGTGTGTGTGTGTTCTGGCAATGCTGACTTAATGGGGACATTGCTCTGTCCTTTAGGGGACTTCTGACGGTATGGGGACACAAAAAAAGGTCCCCCAAAGGGAAACCTTTTGAAATGATAGTCAGATCCAGTGTGGAGATGCTTAAGCAATTTTTAAGTTGTGGCCCATAAAATATGTTTACTGATTAGTTTTGAGTGTGAGACATTTACATAGTTGTCCCCTCATCGGGCTGCAGCTGCTACTGCTTTTCGTGCTTTTTTTTTAATGGTCCTCAGTAGTCCCGTACAAGTTTGTGTGAATTAGGCAAAATTGTTGGAATATGGTCCCCATGAACCATATTAACTCATTTTCCCCAGGGTCCCCAGTAAGTATGAACGGCACATTACTTCATCAATCCAGAGATTTAAAGACGTGTATAAGCTAACTGGGCAGTGGACATTTTCAATCAATCAATCAATCAATGTTTAATTATAAAGCCCTAAATCACTAGTGTCTCAAAGGACTGCACAAACCACAACACAAACCACTACGACATCCTCAGTAGAACCACATATTTGTTAGGCTTCCACAACCTGTAGAAAGGGTGGTCCCCACAAGTCACGAACAACAAACTAGGTCCCCATTCCAAATGATGACATGTGTGTGTGGATGTGTGTGTGTGTGTGTGTGTGTGTGTGTGTGTGTGTGTGTGTGTGTGTGTGTGTGTGTGTGTTCGTTTTTAACCTTTTTTTTAGCCAAGACACATTCTCTGCGTTGAAAAAATTTCAGAGGCACACCACCAGCAGAAATCATTAAAAAACGAAACTCAGTTGATAGTAAAAAGTCGTAGTTGTTGGGCATGACTTTAACTATAGCTCTTGTCCTAAAGAAGGTGTACTGTCACCACCTGTCACATCACACCCTGACTTATTTTTCCCACATCTACTTTGTTTTAGCGATCAAGAATATTTCAGTTGTTTTCATCCTTCTTTGTGAGGACATTGTTGATTGTCATGTCATGTTCGGATGTACATTGTCTTTGTTGCACAGTAAGTCTTTGCTGTCATCCAGCTTTCTGATTCTGTTTACTTTGTAACCAGTTCAGTTTTAGTTTCGTTCTGCATAGCCTTCCCTAATCTTCAATGACCTTTCTAAGGGGAACTAAGCTTTTGTTTTTTTTTGGTTTAACCATTAGATAACTTTTTTACCTGCACCCTGCCTCCCGCTGTTTCTGACATCTACAAAGCAATTAACCACCGGCTGCCACCTACGGATATGGAAGAGTATTACACAGTTACTCTACCAACCTCTAGACCAGGGGTAGGGAACCTATGGCTCTAGAGCCAGTTGTGGCTCTTTTGATGACTGCATTTGGCTCTCAGATAAATCTTAGCTGAAATTACTTAACAGAATAAGTAATGAATAATTCCGCTGGTAATCACAGTTTTAAAAATAACGTTCAAAATATAAAACATTCTCATGCATTTAAATCCATTCGTCCGTTTTCTACCGCACCTGTTCAAGAAGTCGCATTAATGGTAAGATGTATTTTATTTACTATTGGTCAGCTTCAGAATAACAATGTTATTAAAAATAATTAGAGACTTATTATACTCTAAAAATGTTGGTCTTACATAAAAATGCATGCTTTTAGTTGTATTCAGTGTTTTAAAAAATATTATACGGCTCTCACGGAAATACATTTTAAAATATTTGGTTTTCATGGCTCTCTCCGCCAAAAAGGTTCCCGACCCCTGGTCTAGACAGTACAGACACTCAACAACAACAACACATCATTTTCAGACTATATTTACTGGTTTGCAAAAAATATTTTCCAGTTGAACTAAATTTGTTGATTTTCTGACTTGGACTTGTTTCTTCAGCATTGTCCACAACTTTAAGTCAGGAATTTGGTAAGGCCGTTCTAAAAACTTCATTCTAGCCTAATTTAGCCATTCTTTTACCACTTTTGATGTGTTTTGGGGTCATTGTCCTGTAGGAACACCCAACTGCACCCAAGACCCAACCTTCGGGCTGATGGAGGAATTTGGAGGTAGATAGATCGATGGATAGATAGATAGATAGATAGTACTTTATTGATTCCTTCAGGAGAGTTCCTTCAGGAAAATTAAAATTCCAGCAGCAGTGTACAGAGTTGAGATCAATTTAAAAAAAAAGTAAAAAGTAAATAATGGGGGTTTAAAAGGAAACAAAATAGAGAAATATTACAAGAAGAATAAAAACAATGGGAATAACAATATAACAGTAAAATAAGAATGTAACAAGACAAAGTAGGCAGTAGTAACCATGTTATGAAAACGTAATCCTCCTTTTTCATTGTTCCATTTAAAGCACCAGTTCCATTGGCAGGAAAACAGGCCCGTAGCATAATACTACCACCACCATGCTTGACGGTAGGTATGGTGTTCCTGGGATTAAAGGCCTCACCTTTTCTCCTCTAAACATAATACTGGATATTGTGAACAAACAGCTCCATTTTTGTTTTGTCTGACATCACATGGACAAAGATAAGACCATCCGGAGGAAAGTTCTGTGGTGGGATGAAACAAAAAGTAAGCTGTTCAGTAGATGGATAAGAAAATTAATAAAATAACCAAAATGCATGTTTTTTTTTTTTTTTTGTGACCAACAATTATGTGCTCCAATCACTCTATCACAAAAATATGAGAGTTGTAGGAATGATTGTTTGCCGTGGGCGAACTGGTCCGAAGGATAGTGGTTTGTGCAGCCCTTTGAGACACTAGTGATTTAGGGCTATATAAGTAAACATTGATTGATTGATTGATAGCAAAAAAAAAATAACACACCTTTTCTGTGTCTCTGACGGTGTTACGGTATATGAAAACTATTTGTTGAATACAAAAATTATGTCCGTTCTCAAAAAAAATAAATAAAAATCAAGCACTGTTTTATAAGCGACAGGGTTCAAAGCGTAGAGAAAAAAATGTAGAAGCATATAATCTGGGAAATACGGTAATATTCAGCTACTTTGTCAGTAAGGATTTGCAATCGTTGAATTTCCACATTTAAGGGGTTTTAAATGTATATTCCATTCTAAAATACTTTACATTGCAACAAATTGTTTAACTTTCCACTTGTGTATTTTTTTTCGTTTTTTTTTTCAGTGAGGTGACGGAAGATTTAAACAAGAGAACTGGACAATGAAAGGGCTTGATGGCAAAGGATCTAAGGTACACACACACACACACACACACACACACACACACACACACACACACACACACACACAATGCCAACCTCTAGTATTATAGACCGAGAAATGTCCTTTTAGACTTGGGAAGTCTCTACATAATAATAAAAGTCGGAATTTTACTCCACGCAAGTCAAAATTTTACAAGAAAAAGTGAACATTTGTGCAATATTATGATAAAAGTTTGAATTTTACTCAATAGCAGTCACACGTTTACACGAAAAAGCTTAAGATTTTGGCAATTTTATGGAAAGAATTGTATTTTTACCAGACAAAAGTCACAATTTTATGAGAAAATTTTAACATTCTGGCAATATTATAATAATAATCGGAATTTTACTCGGCAAAATCATGACAGAAGTCCTGATTTTACTCAAAAAAATGTCACTATTTTACAAGTACAACAAATAAATTGGCAATATTGTGATAAAAGTCCGAATTTTACAGGACAAATGTCACCATTTTGCATTAAAAAGTAATAATTTTACATAAACAAGTAATAATTGTGCGGCAAAATTACAGAAAACAAAATGATGCATTTTATTTAAAGAAAAAGTCGATAAATTGGGAGAAAAAGACTGCTTTTAGGTATTTTTTAAAATGTTTTGTTTGTAATTGTTTTTTATCATTCATTATTTACTTCTAGTTATTACAGCATGTCTCTCATTATATATTTAAATATATATTTATATTTTGTATTTTTATTAGTTTTTAATTTTTATTTAACTTTGGCCAAAGGGGGCACATTTCAATTTATTACACACACTTGTTATTTCATATGTTGGCCAGAAGGGGAGCACTTCATATTTTGACACACACTTGTTATCTCATATGTTGACCAGAGGGGGAGCACGGTTAAAACCGACACACAGTCAAATTGAAAAATCCCTCCTTTTTGGGACCACCCTCAATTTGCTAGATTTTCCCACCAGGGGGTGGAAATGAGATCTATATTTTTTAGTTTTTTGTAATGTCCTTAAGTCCGATGACAAATGAATCATGGACCACAGATGTCCCCTGTGCCGCACTTTAGGCAACCCATCTGTAGAATCTAACTGTTAATGGCCACTATCGTCTCAGTATCGTAGTGTATTTGTTCATCCTACGGTCACATAGGTCACGAGTTGTCTTACGTCACTTTTAATCGTCTTGCTTTAATCATACATTGCTGCCTTTGCACCTGGCGATGTTTACTTTTGTATGCACATGGAAATCAACAAAAGAAATCCTGACTTTGGAGCAATGTTCACAAACTTTAGTATTTGGCTTTGTATTAGATGCGATGGTTTTCCGTATTGGGACCGTGATTTTTGGTTTCTAACTCCTTCATCACCGGTCCTCACATGGACGAAACTTTTCCTTGTTGATGTCTCAAGAATGGTGAGAATACAAGAACACACACACACACACACACACACATACTTGTATTTCCAACATTCTGGGGACCGCCAAAGAATCGCTACTTCTTTAGGACCACCCTTTCTCTCTCTCTCTCTCTCTCTCTCTCGCTCTCTCTCTCTCTCTCTCCCTCTCTCTCTCTCTCTCTCTCTCTCTCTCTCTCTCTCTCTCTATATATATATATATATATAGGGGCGTGACAAGGTGGGAACTAATACGTTGGCGTGGAAACAAACAAAACCAGTAAGTGCAAAACGTGACTGAATGTCCAAAATCAAAAATATAACATGACAAAACAAAACACGATCCATAGGTGTGACAGTCGGCAATTTCTTGAAAAGAGTCGTCATTTTACTCGACAGGAGTCACAATTTTATAACAAAAACCTGAAAATGTTGCCAATGTCATAGTAATAATCGGAATTTTTAAATCCTGACTTTCGAGCAATGTTCACGGACTTTAGTATTCGGCTCTCTATTAGATGCAATGGTTTTCCGTATTGGGACCGTGATTTTTGGTTTCTAACTCGTTCATCACCGGTCCTCACATGGACGAAACTTTTCCTTGTTGATGTCTCAAGAATGGTGAGAATACAAGAACGCACACACACACACACACACACACACACACACACACACACACACACACACACACACACACACACACTTGTATTTCCAATATTCTGGGGACCGCCAAAGAATCGCTACTTCTTTAGGACCACCCTTTCTCTCTCTCTCTCTCTCTCTCTCTGTCTCTCTCTCTCTCTCTCTCTCTCTATATATATATATATATATATATACATATATGTATATAGGGGCGTGACAAGGTGGGAACTAATATGTTGGCATGGAAACAAACAAAACCAGAAAGTGCAAAACGTGACTGAATGTCCAAAATCAAAAATATAACATGACAAAACAAAACACGATCCATAGGTGTGACAGTCGGCAATTTCATGAAAAGAGTCGTCATTTTACTCGACAGGAGTCACAAATTTATAACAAAAACCTGAACATTTTGGCAATGTCATAGTAATAATCGGAATTTTAAAATCCTGACTTTCGAGCAATGTTCAGGGATTCTAGTATTCGGCTCTCTATTAGATGCAATGGTTTTCCATATTGGGACTGTGAGTTTTTGTTTCTAACTTGTTCATCGCCGGTCCTCACATGGACGAAACTTTTCCTTGTTGATGTCTCAAGAAAGGCGGGAATACAAGAACACACACACACACACACACACACACACACACACACACACACACACACACCCACAAGGTCCCACAGAGAGACACAGTTATGCCCTGGGGGGTGCCAGTCATGCCCAGCTTCCGTCGCGCTCTAAATTGAGCGTGGCACAGAGTGTATGAAGTCGGCCGCCTGGAAGAATGCCAAGCATTGTTCCACCAAGCAGCTGGATGGTAATTACTAGAAAGAAGGATGGGAGCAGAGAGAAATAATGAGACAAATATAGTGAAAGTGAGAGAAGCTTGGCTGCCCCGATAGTTCCTTTCGGGCGGAAGGCGGAGGCACACCCTGGACAAGTCACCACCTCATCGCAGGGCAAATATTTATTTTGCAAATCAATAAATATAATAATGTGCCGTCGTCTAGGGCAGTGTTTTTCGACCTTTTTTTGGTATATAAAAAGTGTCCATCCATCCATTTTTCTACCGCTTGTCCCTTTTGGGTATGTAACGCTTAAACCAAAAACTGGTGTGCTGTGAGATATGGAAAATGGGTTGTACTTGTATAGCGCTTTTTTACCTTTTTAGGTATGTAAAAAAGTGTCCATCCATCCATTTCCTACCGCTTGTCCCTTTCGGGGTATGTAACGCTTAAACCAAAAACTGGTGTGCCGTGAGATTTGGTAAATGGGTTGTACTTGTATAGCGCTTTTTTACCTTTTTAGGTCTGTAAAAATGTGTCCATCCATCCATTTTCTACCACTTGTCCCTTTCGGGGTATGTAACGCTTAAACCAAAAACTGGTGTGCCGTGAGATTTGGTAAATGGGTTGTACTTGTATAGCGCTTTTTTACCTTTTTAGGTATGTAAAAAAGTGTCCATCCATCCATTTCCTACCGCTTATCCCTTTTCGGGTATGTAACGCTTAAACCAAAAACTGGTGTGCCGTGAGATTTGGAAAATGGGTTGTACTTGTTTAGCGCTTTTTTACATTTTTAGGTATGTAAAAATGTGTCCATCCATAAATTTCCTACCGCTTGTCCCTTTCGGGGTATGTAACGCTTAAACCAAAAACTGGTGTGCCGTGAGATTTGGTAAATGGGTTGTACTTGTATAGCGCTTTTTTACCTTTTTAGGTATGTAAAAAAGTATCCGTACATCCATTTCCTACCGCTTGTCCCTTTCGGGGTTTGTAACGCTTAAACCAAAAACTGGTGTGCCGTGAGATTTGGTAAATGGGTTGTACTTGTTTAGCGCTTTTCTAACTTTTTAGGTATGTAAAAAAGTGTCCATCCATCCATTTTTTACCGCTTATCCCTTTTCGGGTATGTAACGCTTAAACCAAAAACTGGTGTGCTGTGAGATTTGGTAAATGGGTTGTACTTGTTTAGCGCTTTTTTAACTTTTTAGGTATGTAAAAAAGTATCCGTACATCCATTTTCTACCGCTTGTCCCTTTCGGGGTATGTAACGCTTAAACCAAAAACTGGTGTGCTGTGAGATTTGGTAAATGGGTTGTACTTGTATAGCGCTTTTTTACCTTTTTAGGTATGTAAAAAAGTGTCCATCCAACCATTTCCTACCGCTTGTCCCTTTCGGGTATAAAACGCTTAAACCAAAAAGTGGTGTGCTGTGAGATTTGGTAAATGGGTTGTACTTGTTTAGCGCTTTTCTCACTTTTTAGGTATGTAAAAAAGTATCCGTACATCCATTTTCTACCGCTTGTCCCTTTCGGGGTATGTAACGCTTAAACCAAAAACTGGTGTGCCGTGAGATTTGGTAAATGGGTTGTACTTTTATAGCACTTTTTTACCTTTTTAGGTATGTAAAAAATTGTCCATCCATCCATTTCCTACCGCTTGTCCCTTTCGGGTATAAAACGCTTAAACCAAAAACTGGTGTGCCGTGAGATTTGGTAAATGGGTTGTACTTGTATAGCGCTTTTTTACCTTTTTAGGTATGTAAAAAAGTGTCCATCCATCCATTTTCTACCGCTTTTCCCTTTCGGGGTTTGTAAGGCTTAAATAGTGACTCCAGCATTCAAGGAAATACGGTATATATTCTGTCCATGGTTTGTTTTCAGTTTCTTATGTAAGAATAGCTATTTAGCTTGTAAAAACACCTCAAAGGTGCGCTGATCGTTCACCTCTCTGTTTTGTGTAAACACAGACACAAAAGGGTGTAAGCAAATTTACGTTCAACTATGGGGGAGTAGAAAAAAAAAATGGATGCAAGGCTGTCACGGGACACTTCAATCAATGTCAATCAATGTTTATTTATATAGCCCCAAATCACAAATGTCTCAAAGGACTGCACAAATCATTACGACTACAACATCCTCGGAAGAACCCACAAAAGGGCAAGGAAAACTCACACCCAGTGGGCAGGGAGAATTCACTTCCAGTGGGACGCCAGTGACAATGCTGACTATGAGAAACCTTGGAGAGGACCTCAGATGAGGGCAAGCCCCCCCTCCAGGGGACCGAAAGCAATGGATGTCGAGCGGGTCTAACATGATACTGTGAAAGTTCAATCAATAGTGGCTCCAACACAGCCGCGAGAGTCCCGTCCACAGGAAACCATCTCAAGCGGATCAGCAGCGTAGAGATGTCCCCAAACGATACAGGCGAGCGGTCCATCCTGGGTCCCGACGAGCGGTCCATCCTGGGTCTCGACTCTGGACAGCCAGTACTTCATCCATGGTCATCGGACCAGACCCCCTCCACAAGGGAGGGGGGGACATAGGAGAAAGAAAAGAAGCGGCAGATCAACTGGTCTAAAAAGGAGGTCTATTTAAAGGCTAAAGTATACAGATGAGTTTTAAGGTGGGAGGGCATTCCAGAGTACTGGAGCCCGAACGGAAAACGCTCTATAGCCCGCAGACTTTTTTTGGGCTATAGACTTCCACGTCAATTGACAGCAGGTCTAAAAGGAAAAACAAGGAAAGTCTGTCTTGATAACTTGGACATGGTATGAAGGACGGGATTATGCCAGAATGAATTTAGATGTTACAGTATAATCTGTTAGATTGATTATCTGTATATTATCACACGACTCTTACATTTAAAGGCTGTTGCTATGGTTATTATCAATCGGGCTGAAGTTGTGCTTTTCTATCCGTGCAAAGGGACATCGATCCAACGCGACGTTGGATCGATGGGGTGGGGACCCGGTACTTTTCAGACGCCGTATAGCAGGGGTCGAGAACCTTTTTGGCCGAGGGAGCCAAGAAGCCAAATATTTTAAAACCTATTTCCCTAAGAGCCAAATAAAATATTTTTTTTACACTGAACACAACTAAACGCGTGCATTTTTAAGTAAGACCAACATTTCCAGAGTATAATAGGTCTCTTATTCTTTGTAATAACATTGTTTTTCTGTGGAGGGGGCGTGTCCTGCGGGCCTGCAGCAAAGCAGGATGTTGCCACGACCGGCCTCAAAATCAGCGACAGGTGCGTAGACGGCCCACCTGGGCCTTGTTATCTAATCACCTGTCGCTCTGTTATAAGCAGCAGCCAGGGGGGGGAGACGGGGTCGGGGCTTGAGCCAGAGCACGAGTGAGGACGAAAGAGAAAAAGACAATTGCTGGAAAGCAACTGAGAGAAAAACAAAATAAAACATTATTGTAACCACATTATCTGTGGTTACATGATGTGGTCCTGATGGCTTCATCTGACCGGGATCTTCAGCTCTTACTGGATCGGTTTGCAGCCGAGTGTGAAGTGACCGGAATGAGAATCAGCACCTCCAAGTCCGAGTCCATGGTTCTCGCCCGGAAAAGGGTGGAATGCCATCTCCGGCTTGGGGAGGAGACACTGCCCCCAAGTGGAGGAGTTCAAGTACCTAGGATTCTTGTTCACGAGTGAGAGAAGAGTGGATCGTGAGATCGACAGGCGGATCGGTGCGGCGTCTTCAGTAATGCGGACGTTGTACCGATCCGTTGTGGTGAAGAAGGAGCTGAGCCGGAAGGCAAAGCTCTCAATTTACCGGTCAATCCACGTTCCCATCCTCACCTATGGTCATGAGCTTTGGGTCATGACCGAAAGGACAAGATCACGGGTACAAGCGGCCCAAATGAGTTTGGGTCTCTCCCTTAGAGATAGGGTGAGAAGCTCTGCCATCCGGGAGGAACTCAGAGTAAAGCCGCTGCTCCTTCACATGGAGAGGAGCCAGATGAGGTGGTTCGGACATCTGGTCAGGATGCCACCCGAACGCCTCCCTAGGGAGGTGTTTAGGGCACGTCCAACCGGTAGGAGGCCACGGGGAAGACCCAGGACACATTGGGAAGACTATGTCTCCCGGCTGGCCTGTGAACGCCTCGGGATCCCCCGGGAAGAGCTGGACGAAGTGGCTGGGGAGAGGGAAGTCTGGGTTTCCCTGCTTAGGCTGTTGCCCCCGCGACCCGACCTCGGATAAACGGAAGAAGATGGATGGATGGCATTATTGGAACCCTAAAACAGGCTCTTGGTGGCCTGAAGAACCCCCAGGAGGGCAAGCCCCACACTAACCAATAATAAATAAATTACTTCTTACCATTAACGCAACTTCTTGAACATAAAAAAGCATGAGAGTGTTTTAAATTTTGAACGTTATAGCTCGGTTGGTAGAGTGGCCGTGTCAGCAACTTGAGGGTTGCAGGTTCGATTCCCGCTTCCGCCATCCTAGTCACTGCTGTTGTGTCCTTGGGCAAGACACTTTACCCACCTGCTCCCAGTGCCACCCACACTGCTTTAAAAATGTAACTTAGATATTGGGTTTCACTATGTAAAGCGCTTTGAGTCGCTAGAGAAAAGCGCTATATAAATATAATTCACAATTCACTTCACTTAAGACTGTGATTACCAGCGGAATTATTGATTACTTATCGTGTTAAGCAATGTCAGCTCAGATTTATCCGAGAGCCAGATGCAGTCATCAAAAGAGCCACATCTGGCTCTAGGGCCATAGGTTCCCTACCCCTGCCGTATAGTACCAAATATGACTCATTATTATTGCGGTACTATACTAATACTGGTATATTGTACTACCCTAGTAGCCTGGAAAGTATGGTAATCTGCCCAAAACTACCTGGTTTACATATTACTTGTGCAAGAAAGACTTGCCTCTTACTAATTATTTTGTTGACACTTGTTATTTACTCATTGACCTGGTCAATCAAAAAAGACGAGTGTAATCTCTGTAGTGGAACATTTCTGTCCTAGGGTTACCTCCAAACTAAATCCATTGGGAATGACACGGCATGAGAGGTCAAGTCACCCTGAACATTGGACAGTTACATGGGTCGGAGACACTGTACGTTTCCATACTGATTCAATCCAACTTTGTACTATCTGATTATGAGTAATTAAAACTGTTGTAAAAAAACCCCTCTATTGTTCCTGTTTAAATTCAATCAATCAATCAATGTTTATTTATATAGCCCCAAATCACCACAGTGGATATGTTTCTTTTACTTTTTATTCATAGCTGTATGTAGAAGTGTCTGCTTGTATCTGCTGCGTTTATGTCTTTAATGTCCTCTGTGTTCTTTGATGTTTGATGTTTCCCTCTTACACACATGGAAGAGGGATGTGTTCTATGGCTATGAGTTGTTTTTTTTCCCTTGCCCTCAGTCTGCACCCCCTCTCCAGGGCCCAGGCTAACACTGATTTTTTTATTTTATTTTAATCTTCTATTCCCCCCCCCCCTCCCCGCCCCCCCCCCCCCCCCCCCCCTTGTTTACCTGTATCTCATCTTTTTTTTTGTAAGGGGCTCTGGAAGCCGGCAGACCCGTCAGCGATCCTGTTCTGTCTCCCTGTAATGTTTGTCTGATCTTGAATGGGATTGTGCTGAAAATTGTAATTTTCCTGAAGGAACTCTCCTGACGGAATAAATAAAGTACTATCTGCTCTACCGCTTGAGATGGTTTCCTGTGGACGGGACTCTCACTGCTGTCTTGGAGCCACTATGGATTGAACTTTCACAGTATCATGTTAGACCCGCTCGACAGCCATTGCTTTCGGTCCCCTAGAGGGGGGGGGTGGGGGGGGGGTTGCCCACATCTGAGGTCCTCTCCAAGGTTTCTCATAGTCAGCATTGTCACTGGCGTCCCACTGAATGTGAATTCTCCCTGCCCACTGGGTGTGAGTTTTCCTTGCCCTTTTGTGGGTTCTTCCGAGGATGTTGTAGTCGTAATGATTTGTGCAGTCCTTTGAGACATTTGTGATTTGGGGCTATATAAATAAACATTGATTGATTGATTGATTGATCTATCTATCCATCTATCTATCTATCTATCTATCTATCTATCTATCTATCTATCACAAATGTCTCAAAGGACTGCACAAATCATTACGACTACGACATCCTCGGAAGAACCCACAAAAGGGCAAGGAAAACTCACACCCAGTGGGCAGGGAGAATTCACATCCAGTGGGACGCCAGTGACAATGCTGACTATGAGAAACCTTGGAGAGGACCTCAGATGTGGGCAATCCCCCCCCCCCTCTAGGGGACCGAAAGCAATGGATGTCGAGCGGGTCTAACATGATACTGTGAAAGTTCAATCCATAGTGGCTCCAACAAATTCGGACTTTACGACCACATAAAATTGGCGTCCCCGTACAGGCCACCACATAAAATTGGCGACACGAACATCTGGAACTGTCGTGGACCCCGACTTAAACAAGTTGAAAAACTTATTCGGGTGTTACCATTTAGTGGTCAATTGTACGGAATATGTACTGTACTGTGCAATCTACTAATAAAAGTATCAATCAATCAATCAATGGGTAAGAGCGCTGCGGTCAACACCCAGGTCCCGGGTCTCTCGGGGCAGATAGGGTTTCACGGTACCAAAGGTAAGCAATTTTGCTTAAATGTGTAAAAACTATCTGTCTGGAGATGGTCGGGACTGGTGGGACTAAATGCTGAACCTGCTTTTCTGCAGAAAATAGGTTTAGTCCAGCTCTCCCCCGAAAAAACTGTATTGGGGTGTGTATTGTTGGATTGGATTGATATTTATATGTGATCATATAGTCTGTGTGTTTGTTTGAACACTAACATGAATTATCTATGAATGAAGAAAACTTGTAATTTTTTAATGATAAAGGGGATCTAATGAATAAAAGCGCGTGTGATGTGCGCTCTTATTAATTCCTTTCATGAGGGTGCACCATCTTTCGTCTCATTAGACACTGTCCGTAATTCATATCAATCAATCAATCAATCAATGTTTATTTATATAGCCCTAAATCACTAGTGTCTCAAAGGGCTGCACAAACCACAACGACATTCTCGGTAGAGCCCACATAAGGGCAAGGAAAATTCACCCCAGTGGGACGTCGGTGACAGTGACAATGACGACTATGAGAAACCTTGGAGAGGACCGCATATGTGGGCAACCCCCCAAACCCCCCAAGGGGACCAAAAGCAATGGATGTCGAGCGGGTCTAACATGATACTGTAAAAGTTCAATCCATGTGGATCCAACACAACCGTGAGAGTCCAGTCCATAGTGGAGCCAACAGGAAACCATCCCAAGCGGAGGCGGATCAGCAGCACAGAGATGTCCCCAATCGATACACAGGCGAGCGGTCCATCCTGGGTCCTGACTCTGGACAGCCACTACTTCATCCTTGGCCACCGGACCCCCTCCACAAGGGAGAGTGGGACAGAGGAGAAAAAGAAATGAAACGGCAGATCAACTGGTCTAAAAAGGGGGTCTATTTAAAGGCTAGAGTATACAAATGAGTTTTAAAGTGAGACTTAAATGCTTCTGCTGAGGTAGCATCTCGAACTGGTACCTGGAGGGCATTCAAAAGTACTGGAGCCCGAACGGAAAATGCTCTATAGCCCGCAGACTTTTTTTGGGCTCTGGGAATCACTAATAAGCCGGAGTCCTTTGAACGCAGATTTCTTGCCGGGACATACGGTACAATACAATCGGCAAGATAGGATGGAACTAGACCGTGTAGTATTTTATACGTAGGTAGTAAAACCTTAAAGTCGCATCTTAAGTGCACAGGAAGCCAGTGCAGGTGAGCCAGTATAGGTATATATGTATGTATATATGTATATAAAGGTATATACAGTACAGGTATATATGTATGTATATATGTATATAAAGGTATATACAGTACAGGCGTAATGTGATCAAACTTTCTTGTTCTTGTCAAAAGTCTAGCAGCCGCATTTTGTACCAACTGTAATCTTTTAATGCTAGACATGGGGAGACCCGAAAATAATACGTCACAGTAATCGAGACGAGACGAGAACCGATTCAATGCAACTTTGTACTATCTGATTGCCACCACATCTCCATTAAAGATGGAGATCGTATCGTGTATTAACTCTTAACTCTGCAGGTGTACCTAACCTAGTAGCAGGTGAGTGCTTTTTTTTTCTTCCCCTTTTTGAGCTTTGCAGTGAAACATCAGTGGCACAACCTCCCAGGCATGAGGAATCTGTCAAATTGCTGTCAACTATGCGCTGCTTTGTCAAGAGACCACAAAACACTGGAAACGCGTAAAGTTGCCTTTTTCGCACCTTCGACTCCTCCCGCACTTCTTCCTCCCCCTCCTCAAAACCCCCCCCAACCCCCGCCCACCCCCACCCCCCCCACACACACACCGACACACACACTAACACACACAGTGGCAGCGGTAGCCGGGCTCAAGCTACCGCAGCTGTGACCGGAACAATAGCATTCCTCGGGTTTTAAACGCCTGGCACTTAGATTCCTAGCAGTCAAATTCCTGCCGGGGAGAAGCCGCCGGGGGTTGCTATAGGACGCCCGGGAGCTGTGAGAAGCCTTGCGAGGAAACCTGCAGCTGTAAAACACTTTGTGATTTGTGTTTTTATATGAGTGGGGTTGGATGGATGTGCTGATGGGGATGGAGGGAACTCTCTTGTTCCACCTATCGTCAAAGCTCCGTAGATGTGGTATTCTCAACACTCCGCGTTTAGCAGTTTAGGTCAAAAGCCCTGCCTTGTGGGTGCGTCACATTCATTCATTCATTCATGACGATCCACCTGGTAGGGGGGTATGCCTGTGCGTGACTTAGTTTAACGTTGACAGAATCTGGTCAGGGTCCAGTGGCATGGAATCCAAGTCCCTTTCTGCTTCAGCCTTCTTCCGCCTTCGTAGCCGTTGTGGTAGTTCTTAAATCTACCGTCTTCCGCCTGCTCTGCCGTTGAGATCTTTATCGTATCCCTGGCTAAGGGGCAGTCAGGTACTAGGCCTTTGCCAAGGCCCACCTGGGGTAACAGTAGTAAAGGGGTTAACCTCCGTAGACCCCTTAGAGGAGCCTCCACTGCCGGATGCACTTTAACGTCATGAACATAAAGCACTGACACCTAGTGTTCCAACTACCGTCAAAGCTCCGTAGATGTGGCATTCTCAACACTCTGCGTTTAGCAGTTAAGGTCAAAAGCCCTGCCTTGTCGGTGCGTCACATTCATTCATTCATTCATGACCATCCACCTGGTAGGGGGGTATGCCTGTGCGTGACTTAGTTTAACGTTGACAGAATCTGGTCAGGGTCCAGTGGCATGGAATCCAAGTCCCTTTCTGCTTCAGCCTTCTTCCGCCTTCGTAGCCTTTGTGGTAGTTCTTAAATCTACCGTCTTCCGCCTGCTCTGCCGTTGAGGTCTTTATCGTATCCCTGGCTAAGGGGCAATCAGGTACTAGGCCTTTGCCAAGGCCCACCTGGGGTAACAGTAGTGAAGGGGTTAACCTACTAATGCCCCAAGACCCCTTAGAAGAGCCTCCACTGCTGGATGCACTTTAACATCATGACCATGAAGCACTGACACCTAGCGTTCCACCTAAAGTCAAAGCTCCGTAGATGTGGCATTCTCAACTCTCCGCGTTTAGCAGTTAAGGTCAAAAGCCCTGCCTTGTCGGTGCGTCACATTCATTCATTCATTCATGACGATCCACCTGGTAGGGGGGTATGCCTGTACGTGACTTAGTTTAACATTGATAGAATCTGGTCAGGGTCCAGTGGCATGGAATCCAAGTCCCTTTCTGCTTCAGCCTTCTTCCGCCTTCGTAGCCTTTGTGGTAGTTCTTAAATCTACCATCTTCCGCTTGCTCTGCCGTTGAGGTCTTCATCGTATCCCTGGCTAAGGGGCAGTCAGGTACCAGGCCTTTGCCAAGGCCCACCTGGGGTAACAGTAGTAAAAGGGTTAACCTCCTGATCCCCCAAGATCCCTTAGAGGAGCCTCCACTGCCGGATGCACTTTAACGTCATGCCCATGACGCACTGACACCTAACGTTCCAACTACCGTCAAAGCTCCGTAGATGTGGCATTCTCAATACTCCGCGTTTAGCAGTTTAGGTCAAAAACCCTGCCTTGTCGGTGCGTCACATTCATTCATTCATTCATGACGATCCACCTGGTAGGGGGGTATGCCTGTGCGTGACTTAGTTTAACATTGACAGAATCTGGTCAGGGTCCAGTGGTATGGAATCCAAGTCCCTTTCTGCTTCAGCCTTCTTCCGCCTTCGTAGCCTTTGTGGTAGTTCTTAAATCTACCGTCTTCCGCTTGCTCTGCCGTTGAGGTCTTTATCGTATCCCTGGCTAAGGGGCAGTCAGGTACTAGGCCTTTGCCAAGGCCCACCTGGGGTAACAGTTGTAAAGGGGTTAACCTACTAATGCCCCAAGACCCCTTAGAAGAGCTTCTACTGCCGGGTGCACTTTAACGTCATGCCCATGACGCACTGACACCTAACGTTCCAACTACCGTCAAAGCTCCGTAGATGTGGCATTCTCAACACTCCGCGTTTAGCAGTTTAGGTCAAAAGCCCTGCCTTGTCGGTGCGTCACATTCATTCATTCATTCATGACGATCCACCTGGTAGGGGGGTCTGCCTGTGCGTGACTTTGTTTAACGTGGGGAGACTGGTGCACAGACAGTCACTACACGATCCTTGACAGACACGGGTCAGGGTCCAGTGGTATGGAGTCCAAGACGACTGGGGACCCTTTTCTGCTGCAGCCTTCTACCGCCATCGCAGCCGTTGTGGTAGTTCATAAATCTACCTTCTTCTGCCTGCTCCGCCGTTGAGGTCTTCACCGTATCCCTGGCTAAGGGGCAGTCAGGTACTAGGCCTTTGCCAAGGGCCACCTGGGCTGGCAGTTGTAAAGGGGTTTACCTCCCCGTGCCCCAAGACCCCATAGAGGAGCCCCCACTGCCATGCCCATGAACCGCTGACACCTGTTGAGCCAACATATCTGTGTCTCCCTTCGAGCTATCGCCGGCAAAGCAGCACTGTTTTGATTACATTTCATTGTTGCTAATTGTAATTGTGAATTCATTTGAATAAATTATGCCGGGGGTGTCAAATGTACGGCCCAAACGCCGGATCAGACCCGCGAACAGGTTTTATTCGTTCTATTTTGTCTACTCGCGACGCTGAGATCATTATTCATTCAATTTCTACCATTTTCAGAAAAATTCCCGTTTTTCCTGAAATTCCCATTTTTTTTCTGATTTCAATGGGACATTTTTCAAAGTTCCACAACTTCCACATGTTTCATCTGATTCAAAACGGTCCATCTTGAAAATATTCAGCCTGTTCAGGAATTGTGGGCTCTACTTCAAAAATTCTAAAAAAAGTTCCCAGATTTCCCACAATTCCTTTTCTTTTTTTCAAAATTTCACAATTCCCACATTTTTCAACCCAGCCAAACCATTCCACCTTTAACACATTCCACCATTCTGGAAATTCAAACTACCCTTTTTCCATGTTCAAAAATTCCCACTTTTCCCGAAATTCCCAATTTTTTTTCTGAAATTCCCATTGAAATCAATGAGACATATTTCAAAATTCCACAACTTCCACATTTTTCATCTGATTCAAACTGTTCCAACTTCAAAATATTCAGCTTGTTCATGAATTGAGTGCTCTACTTCAACAATTCTAAATAAAAAATTCCCGGATTTCCATAATTCCTTTTCTTTTGGCATTTCCCCTGTTCAAAATGAAATAGGCCATTTTTCAAACTTCCACAATTCACACCTTTTTCAACCCAGCCAAACCATTCCACCGTTAACACATTCCACCATTCTGTAAATTCAAACTACCCTTTTTTCCATGTTCAAAAAAATTCCCTTTTTTCCCGAAATTCCCATTTTTTTCTGAAATTCCCATTGAAGTTAATAGGACATATTTCAAAGTTCCACAACTTCCACAGTTTTCATCCGATTCAAACCGTTCCAACTTCAAAATATTCAGCTTGTTCAGGAATTGAGTGCTCTACTTCAACAATTCCAAACAAAAATTCCCGGATTTCCCATAGTTCCTTTTTTTTTTTGCATGTTCCCCATTCAAAATGAATTTGCCATTTTTCAAACTTTCACAATTTCCACATTTTAAACCCAACCAAACCATTCCACCTTTAACACATTCGACCATTCTGGAAATTTAAAGTACCCTTTTTTTCCCAAAATTCCCATTTTTTTCTGAAATTCCCTTTGAAGTCAATAGTACACATTTCAGAGTTCCACAACTTCCACAGTTTTCATCCGATTCAAACCGCTCCAACTTCAAAATATCCATCTTGTTCAGGAATTGAGTGCTGTACTTCATCAATTCTAAAAAATGTTTTCCCCAGATTTCCCATAATTCCTGTTTTTTTTTGCATTTTCCCCATTCAAAATTAATTTGCCATTTTTCAAACTTTCACAATTTCCACATTTTAAACCCAACCAAACCATTCCACCTTTAACACATTCGACCATTCTGGAAATTTAAAGTACCCTTTTTTCCCAAAATTCCCATTTTTTTCTGAAATTCCCTTTGAAGTCAATAGTACACATTTCAAAGTTCCACAACTTCCACAGTTTTCATCCGATTCAAACCGCTTCAACTTCAAAACATCCAGCTTGTTCAGGAATTGAGTGCTGTACTCCAACAATTCTAAAAAAAATGTTCCCAGATTTCCCATAATTCGTTTTTTATGCATTTTCCCCATTCAAAATGAATTTGCCGTTTTTCAAACTTTCACAATTTCCACATTTTCAACCCAACCAAACCATTCCACCTTTAACACATTCGACCATTCTGGAAATTTAAACTACTATTTTTTCCCAAAATTCCCATTGTTTTCTGAAATTCCCTTTGAAGTCAATAGTACACATTTCAAAGTTCCACAACTTCCACAGTTTTCATCCGATTCAAACCGCTCCAACTTCAAAATATCCATCTTGTTCAGGAATTGAGTGCTGTACTTCAACAATTCTAAAAAATGTTTTCCCCAGATTTCCCATAATTCCTGTTTTTTTTTGCATTTTCCCCATTCAAAATTAATTTGCCATTTTTCAAACTTTCACAATTTCCACATTTTAAACCCAACCAAACCATTCCACCTTTAACACATTCGACCATTCTGGAAATTTAAAGTACCCTTTTTTCCCAAAATTCCCATTTTTTTCTGAAATTCCCTTTGAAGTCAATAGTACACATTTCAAAGTTCCACAACTTCCACAGTTTTCATCCGATTCAAACCGCTTCAACTTCAAAACATCCAGCTTGTTCAGGAATTGAGTGCTGTACTCCAACAATTCTAAAAAAAATGTTCCCAGATTTCCCATAATTCGTTTTTTATGCATTTTCCCCATTCAAAATGAATTTGCCGTTTTTCAAACTTTCACAATTTCCACATTTTCAACCCAACCAAACCATTCCACCTTTAACACATTCGACCATTCTGGAAATTTAAACTACTCTTTTTTCCCGAAATTCCCATTTTTTTCTGAAATTCCCTTTGAAGTCAATAGTACATATATCAACGTTCCACAACTTCCACAGTTTTCATCCGATTCAAACTGTTCCAGCTTCAAAATATCCAGCTTGTTCAGGAATTGAGTGCTCTACTTCAACAATTCTAAATAAAAAAAATCCCGGATTTCCCATTGTTCCATTTTTTTCCGCATGTTCCCCATTCAAAATGAATTTGCCAGTTTTCAAACTTTCACAATTCTCACATTTTCAACCCAACCAAACCATTCCACCTTTAACACATTCGACCATTCTGGAAATTTAAAGTACCCTTTTTTCCCAAAATTCCCATTTTTTTCTGAAATTCCCTTTGAAGTCAATAGTACATATTTCAAAGTTCCACAACTTCCACAGTTTTCATCCGATTCAAACCGTTCCAACTTAAAAATATCCAGCTTGTTCAGGAATTGAGTGCTGTACTTCAACAATTCTAAACTTTTTTTTCCCAGATTTCCCATAATTCCTGTTTTTTTTGCATTTTCCCCATTCAAAATGAATTTGCCATTTTTCAAACTTTCACAATTTCCACATTTTAAACCAAACCAAACCATTCCACCTTTAACACATTCGACCATTCTAGAAATTTAAACTACCCTTTTTTCCCAAAATTCCCATTTTTTTCTGAAATTCCCTTTGAAGTCAATAGTACGTATTTCAAAGTTCCACAACTTCCACAGTTTTCATCCGATTCAAACCACTTCAACTTCAAAACATCCAGCTTGTTCAGGAATTGAGTGCTGTACTCCAACAATTCTAAAAAAAAAGGTTCCCAGATTTCCCATAATTCCTGTTTTTTTGCATTTTCCCCATTCAAAATTAATATGCCATTTTTCAAACTTTCACAATTTCCACATTTTCAACCCAACCAAACCATTCCACCTTTAACACATTCGACCATTCTGGAAATTTAAACTACTCTTTTTTCCCAAAATTCCCATTTTTTTCTGAAATTCCCTTTGAAGTTAACAGTACATATTTCAAAGTTCCACAACTTCCACAGTTTTCATCCGATTCAAACCGTTCCACCTTCAAAATATTCAGCTTGTTCAGGAATTGAGTGCTGTACTTCAACAATTCTAAATAAGAAAAATCCCGGATTTCCCATAGTTCCTTTTTTTTCCCGCATGTTCCCCATTCAAAATGAATTTGCCAGTTTTCAAACTTTCACAATTCCCACATTTTCAACCCAACCAAACCATTCCACCTTTAACACATTCGACCATTCTGGAAATTTAAAGGACCCTTTTTTCCCAAAATTCCCATTTTTTTCTGAAATTCCCTTTGAAGTCAATAGTACATATTTCAAAGTTCCACAACTTCCACAGTTTTCATCCGATTCAAACCGTTCCAACTTCAAAATATCCAGCTTGTTCAGGAATTGAGTGCTCTACTTCAACAATTCTAAATAAAAAATTCCCGGATTTCCCATAATTCAACGATTTCCCATAATTCCTGTTTTTTTTGCATTTTCCCCATTCAAAATTAATTTGCCATTTTTCAAACTTTCACAATTTCCACATTTTAAACCAAACCAAACCATTCCACCTTTAACACATTCGACCATTCTGGAAATTTAAACTACTTTTTTTTCCCGAAATTCCCATTTTTTTCTGAAATTCCCTTTGAAGTCAATAGTACATATTTCAAAGTTCCACAACTTCCACAGTTTTCATCCGATTCAAACCGTTCCAACTTCAAAATATCCACCTTGTTCAGGAATTGAGTGCTGTACTTCAACAATTCTAAACTTTTTTTTTCCCAGATTTCCCATAATTCCTGTTTTTTTTGCATTTTCCCCATTCAAAATTAATTTGCCATTTTTCAAACTTTCACAATTTCCACATTTTAAACCAAACCAAACCATTCCACCTTTAACACATTCGACCATTCTGGAAATTTAAACTACCCTTTTTTCCCCAAATTCCCATTTTTTTCTGAAATTCCCTTTAAAGTCAATAGTACATATTTCAAAGTTCCACAACTTCCACAGTTTTCATCCGATTCAAACCGCTTCAACTTCAAAACATCCAGCTTGTTCAGGAATTGAGTGCTGTACTCCAACAATTCTAAAAAAAAAGGTTCCCAGATTTCCCATAATTCCTGTTTTTTATGCATTTTCCCCATTCAAAATGAATTTGCCATTTTTCAAACTTTCACAATTCCCACATTTTCAACCCAACCAAACCATTCCACCTTTAACACATTCGACCATTCTGGAAATTTAAAGTACCTTTTTTTCCCAAAATTCCCATTTTTTTCTGAAATTCCCTTTGAAGTCAATAGTACATATTTCAAAGTTCCACAACTTCCACAGTTTTCATCCGATTCAAACCGTTCCAACTTCAAAATATCCAGCTTGTTCAGGAATTGAGTGCTCTACTTCAACAATTCTAAATAAAAAAAATCCCGGATTTCCCATAGTTCCATTTTTTTCCGCATGTTCCCCATTCAAAATTAATTTGCCATTTTTCAAACTTTCACAATTTCCACATTTTCAACCCAACCAAACCATTCCACCTTTAACACATTCGACCATTCTGGAAATGTAAACTACCCTTTTTTCCAGAAATTACCATTTTTTTCTGAAATTTCCATTGAAGTCAATAGTACATATTTCAAAGTTCCACAACTTCCACAGTTTTCATCCGATTCAAACCGCTCCAACTTCAAAATATCCATCTTGTTCAGGAATTGAGTGCTGTACTTCAACAATTCTAAACATTTTTTTTCCCAGATTTCCCATAATTCCTGTTTTTTTTGCATTTTCCCCATTCAAAATTAATTTGCCATTTTTCAAACTTTCACAATTTCCACATTTTAAACCCAACCAAACCATTCCACCTTTAACACATTCGACCATTCTGGAAATTTAAACTACCCTTTTTTCCCAAAATTCCCATTTTTTTCTGAAATTCCCTTTGAAGTCAATAGTACATATTTCAAAGTTCCACAACTTCCACAGTTTTCATCCGATTCAAACCGCTTCAACTTCAAAACATCCAGCTTGTTCAGGAATTGAGTGCTCTACTTCAACAATTCTAAATAAAAAATTCCCGGATTTCCCATAATTCATTTTCTTTTGGCATTTCCCCTGTTCAAAATGAAATAGGCCATTTTTCAAACTTCCACAATTCACACCTTTTTCAACCCAGCCAAACCATTCCACCGTTAACAGATTCCACCATTCTGTAAATTCAAACTACCCTTTTTTCCATGTTCAAAAAAATTCCCTTTTTTCCCGAAATTCCCATTTTTTTCTGAAATTCCCATTGAAGTCAATAGGACATATTTCAAAGTTCCCCAACTTTCACATGTTTCATCTGATTCAAACCGTTCCATCTTCAAAATATTCAGCCTGTTCAAGAATTGTGTGCGCTACTTCAAAAATTCTAAAAAAAAATGTTTTCACAGATTTCCCATAATTCCTGTTTTTTTGCATTTTCCCCATTTTAAATGAATTTGCCATTTTTCAAACTTTCACAATTCCCACATTTTCAACCCAACCAAACCATTCAACCTTTAGCACATTCCACCATTCTGGAAATTTAAACTACTCTTTTTTCCTGAAATTCTTATTTTTTTCTGAAATTCCCTTTGAAGTCAATAGTACATATTTCAAAGTTCCACAACTTCCACAGTTTTCATCCGATTCAAACCGTTCCAACTTCAAAATATTCAGCTCCTTCAGGAATTGAGTGCCCTACTCCAACAATTCTAAATAAAAAAAATCCCGGATTTCCCATAGTTCCATTTTTTTCCGCATGTTCCCCATTCAAAATTAATTTGCCGTTTTTCAAACTTTCACAATTTCCACATTTTCAACCCAACCAAACCATTCCACCTTTAACACATTCGACCATTCTGGAAATTTAAACTACCCTTTTTTCCAGAAATTCCCATTTTTTTCTGAAATTTCCATTGAAGTCAATAGTACATATTTCAAAGTTCCACAACTTCCACAGTTTTCATCCGATTCAAACCGCTCCAACTTCAAAATATCCATCTTGTTCAGGAATTGAGTGCTGTACTTCAACAATTCTAAACTTTTTTTCCCCCAGATTTCCCATAATTCCTGTTTTTTTGCATTTTCCCCATTCAAAATTAATTTGCCATTTTTCAAACTTTCACAATTTCCACATTTTAAACCAAACCAAACCATTCCACCTTTAACACATTCGACCATTCTGGAAATTTAAACTACCCTTTTTTCCCAAAATTCCCATTTTTTTCTGAAATTCCCTTTGAAGTCAATAGTACATATTTCAAAGTTCCACAACTTCCACAGTTTTCATCCGATTCAAACCGCTTCAACTTCAAAACATCCAGGTTGTTCAGGAATTGAGTGCTGTACTCCAACAATTCTAAAAAAAAAGGTTCCCAGATTTCCCATAATTCCTGTTTTTTTGCATTTTCCCCATTCAAAATTAATTTGCCATTTTTCAAACTTTCACAATTTCCACATTTTAAACCCAACCAAACCATTCCACGTTTAGCACATTCGACCATTCTGGAAATTTAAACTACTCTTTTTTCCTGAAATTCCCATGTTTTTCTGAAATTCCCTTTGAAGTCAATAGTACATATTTCAAAGTTCCACAACTTCCACAGTTTTCATCCGATTCAAACCGTTCCAACTTCAAATTATCCAGCTTGTTTAGGAATTGAGTGCTCTACTTCAACAATTCTAAACAAAAATTCCCGGATTTCCCATAGTTCCTTTTTTTTTTGCATGTTTCCCATTCAAAATGAATTTGCCGTTTTTCAAACTTTCACAATTTCCGCATTTTAAACCCAACCAAACCATTCCACCTTTAACACATTCGACCCTTCTGGAAATTTAAACTACTTTTTTTTCCCGAAATTCCCATTTTTTTCTGAAATTCCCTTTGAAGTCAATAGTACATATTTCAAAGTTCCACAACTTCCACAGTTTTCATCCGATTCAAACCGTTCCAACTTCAAAATATCCAGCTTGTTCAGGAATTGAGTGCTGTACTCCAACAATTCTAAACTTTTTTTTTCCCAGATTTCCCATAATTCCTGTTTTTTTTGCATTTTCCCCATTCAAAATTAATTTGCCATTTTTCAAACTTTCACAATTTCCACATTTTAAACCAAACCAAACCAAACCATTCCACCTTTAACACATTCGACCATTCTGGAAATTTAAACTACCCTTTTTTCCCAAAATTCCCATTTTTTTCTGAAATTCCCTTTAAAGTCAATAGTACATATTTCAAAGTTCCACAACTTCCACAGTTTTCATCCGATTCAAACCGTTCCAACTTCAAAACATCCAGCTTGTTCAGGAATTGAGTGCTGTACTCCAACAATTCTAAAAAAAAAGGTTCCCAGATTTCCCATAATTCCTGTTTTTTATGCATTTTCCCCATTCAAAATGAATTTGCCGTTTTTCAAACTTTCACAATTTCCACATTTTCAACCCAACCAAACCATTCCACCTTTAACACATTCGACCATTCTGGAAATTTAAACTACCCTTTTTTCCCGAAAATTCCCATTTTTTCTGAAATTCCCTTTGAAGTCAATAGTACATATATCAACGTTCCACAACTTCCACAGTTTTCATTCGATTCAAACCGCTTCAACTTCAAAACATCCAGCTTGTTCAGGAATTTAGTGTTCTACTTCAACAATTCTAAACAAAAATTCCCGGATTTCCCATAATTCCTTCTTTTTTTGCATGTTTCCCATTCAGAATGAATTTGCCATTTTTCAAACTTTCACAATCCCCAGATTTTTCAACCCAGTCAAACCATTCCACCTTTAACACATTCCACAATTCTTGATATTCAAACTACCCTTTTTTCCATGTTCAAAAAAATTCCCGAAATTCCCTAGAACCATTCATTACTCTATCATTTCTTGCCCGATTTGAATTTTTTTTTAACAACATTCAATTCAGCTCATTCGGGACATTCACGTTCATAATCATTTTCAAAGAACCCGGCTTTTCCCGAAATTCCCATTGAAATGAATGGGACGTTTTTACAAGTTGCACAATTCCCACATTTGTCAACCTTTTCAAACCATTCCAACATTCAAACTATTCTTACATTCATGCTACCATTCTGTCAGTGTGGTGGACCTGTACGGGGACGCCAATTTTTTTGCGGTAGAAATGTCGGGGATTTCGTGACGCCAATTTTATGTGGTCGAAAAGTCCGAACCTTAAACAGGAACAATAGAGAGTTTGTTACAACAGTTTTAATTACTCATAATCAGATACCAGTTTTTGCTGAATGGTGGGTTGTACCAGATGATGTTGTTTCGTTTTCTGCTCTTTTTTTGGTTGGTTTCCTGGAGTGGGTTCATAGGTGAGGGTGAAGTTGTATCCGCTTTCATCAAATGCTTTCTGGTACGGGGGGGGGGGGGGGGGGGTTGCTAGGTCGAATTCAGCTTTGCTAGATGACAGCATCGATAGCCTTTTATTAATTCCGGTAGGGATTCTTTTCGTGGTGGTGGGTGGGAGGTTGTTGTTATGGTGCATGTATTGGAGTGTTGTGTTGTATATATATATATATATACAACAATATATATATCTATATATGGTTTCAAAAAGGCTGATGACCCCTGACGTATATAAATTGCACGGGTATAGCGACTTTGACTATGGATTTTATTTTAAATATGCAGTAAAGCCAAAGTTTTGTTGCTTCCATGTTAGTGTTTTAAGAGGCTAACATTAAATTAAAAGTAGAAATTTTAACATAAGTATCAATGCAATTTTTTTTAACTATTTGGCCCTCCTCTATTGACTATAGTCCTCTCCGCACCGAGCTGTCCAAATATCAGCCCATCTCGAATAACCCCCCAAAATAACAATTTTCTCATTAACAACGGCTGTTTCACAATTTAAATATAAATGAATCTAATTTAGCGGACCTCCGCCACGATGAAGGGGGACTCATTTAGAGGCAATCTAAAATTAATGAGGGCATCTGGAGAGAGACAGTAGAGAGGGGGCCATGTGCGGCTTTACAGATACCGGCCTTAACAAGCTACTGTACTTTAAACGCTGGGAAATCCTCATTAATTTTTGGGAAGTTAATGCACTACTGTTACTGTACTCTTGACTGCCAGAAAAGAGCTTTAGTGGTAGTTGGAACATATTGGAGGCTCTGACTCTTGGCCTTCTTGTCAGAAAGCATTTGGGGGGGAACGAGACCCAGAACTAAGATTCTCTGTCAATACATGCACGTGTCAGATTTAAAGTTACAAGTTTTATGACCACTTGACAAGACTAGATGGGAAATCGATGTAAATATAAACAGAATACAACGATTTGCAAATCCTTTTCAACCCATATTCAGTTAAATATGCTACAAAGACAACATATTTGATGTTCAAACTGATAAACACGTGACAAAGAAGTTGGGAAAGGTGGCCATAAATACTGGTAAAGTTGAGGAATGCTCATCAAACACTTATTGGGAACATCCCACAGGTGTGCAGGCTAATGGGGAACAGGTGGATGCCATGATTGGCTATAAAAGCAGCTTCCCAAAAAATGCCAAGTAATTCACAAACAAGGAAAGTGTGAGGGTCACCAATTCGTAAGCAAATAGTCAGACAAATAGTTTAAGAAAAACGTTTTTCAAAGAGCAATTGCAAGAAAATTAGGGATTTCAACGTCTACGGTCCAAAATATCATCAAAAGGTTCAAATCACTCCACGTAAGCGGCATGGCCGGAAACCAACATTGAATGACCGTGACCTTCGATTCCCTCAGAAGGCACTGTATCAAAAACCGACATCAATCTCTAAAGGATATCACCACATGGGCTCAAGAACACTCCAGAAAACCACCGTCACTAAATACAGTTCATCGCTACATCTGTAAGCGCAAGTTAAAGCTCTACTATGCAAAGCGAAAGCCATTTATCAACAACATCCAGAAACGCCGCCGGCTTTTCTTGGGCCTGAGATCATCTAAAATGGACTGATGCAAAGTGGAAAAGGGTTCTGTGGTCTGACGAGTCCATATTTCAAATTGTTTTTGGAAATATTCGACATCGTGTCATCCGGACCAAAGGGGAAGCGAACCATCCAGACTGATATCGACGCAAAGTTGAAAAGCCAGCATGTGTGATGGTATGGGGGTGCATTAGTGCCCAAGGCATGGGTAACTTACACATCTGTGAAGGCACCATTAATGCTGAAAGGTACATACAGCTTTTGGAACAACATATGCTGCCATCTAAGCGCCGTCTTTTTCATGGACGCCCCTGCTTATTTCAGCAACACAAGTATTACAATGGCCTAGCTTCGTAAAAAAAGAGTGTGGGTACTTTCCTGGCCCGCCTGCAGTCCAGACCTGTCTCCCATTGAAAATGTGTGGTGCATTATGAAGCGTAAAATAGGACAGCGGAGACCCCGGACTGTTGAACGACTGAAGCTCTACATAAAACAAGAATGGGAAAGAATTCCACTTTCAAAGCTTCAACAATTAGTTTCCTCAGTTCCCAAACGCTTATTGAGTGTTGTTTAAAGAAAAGGTGATGTAACACAGTGGTGAACATGCCCTTTCCCAACTACTTTGGCACGTGTTGCAGCCATGAAATTTTTCATGGACGCCCCTGCTTATTTCAGCAAGACAATGCCAAGCCACATTCAGCACGTGTTACAACAGCGTGGCTTCGTAAAAAAAAAAAAGCGGGTACTTTCTTGGCCGGCCTGCAGTCCAGACCTGTCTCCCATGGAAAATGTGTGGCACATTATGAAACGTAAAATTCGATAGCGGAGACCCCGGACTGTTGAACGACTGAAGCTCTACATAAAACAAGAATGGGAAAGAATTCCGCTTTCAAAGCTTCAACAATTAGTTTCCTCAGTTCCCAAACGTTTATTGAGTGTTGTTAAAAGAAAAGGTGATGTAACACAGTGGTGAACATGCCCTTTCCCAACTACTTCTACTGTAAGTTAATTATTATTTGCAAAAAAAATAATAAAGTTTTTGAGTTTGAACATCAAATATGTTGTCTTTGTCGCATATTCAACTGAAAATGGGTTTAAAAGTATTTGCAAATCATTGTATTCTTTTTTTATTTACATCAAACACAATTTCCCAACTCATATGGAAACGGGGTTTGTACTTTTCAATGTCTTTACATGAAAAAAGTTTGGACTAGATCACAGCACTCGTTTCCCTGCTCAGCCCAGCAGATGCCCACCAGCTCCCACAGCGACTGTTTGGTTTTGCGGGTTTAATTCCCCGATGGGTTCGGGTCCAGAGTGGTTAGGCTGAGCCCTAAAGGCCAGCGGGCTTGTCAGGTGTCTCCACACATTAACGTTGCTCTGCTCACACCCTGAGCCGACAGCACAGTGAAGCAGGGAGTGAGGAGGGGGGTGGCGGCGGCACAAACGCTGATGGGGCATGGTGGGAGGTATACGTTCTGCAAAGAAGTTTTGCTCCGTCTAATTTGTTTGGTATTGTCTGTTTGCTGTTGAATTACTGACAGTCGGTTATTGTTTGTTGTAGAATATAGTCGCGGTCAAAAGTTTACATACACTTGTATATAACATTATGTCATGGCTGACTTGAGTTTCCAATCATTTCTAAAAGTCTTATTTTTTGTGATAGAGTGATTGGAGCACATACTTGTTGGTCACAAAAAATAAATTCATGAAGTTTGGTTCTATTATGAATTCATTATGGGTTTACTGAAAATGTAAGCAAATCTGCTGGGTCAAAAGTATACGTACAGCAATGTTAATATTTGCATGTCCCTTGGCAAGTTTCACTGTAATAAGGCAATTTTTTTTAGCCATCCACAAGCTTCTGGTTGAATTTTAGAGCGTAGTTTGGATCTGTAACTAGAGTACAGCCCAAACATCTCTCCTCATTGAGCAAAATTTAACTCTGTCTCTGCATTATTCCTTGCTTCTTGTCTGTTTAATAGATGTCATCTTTGATTGAACTTGACACTTTGGCAAGTTTCACAGCAATAAGGCGCATTTTGTAGCCATTCACAAGCTTCTGGTTGAATTATAGAGCGTTGTTTGTGTCTGTAACTAGAGTACAGCCCAAAACATTTCTCCTCATTGAGAAAAAAATAACTCTGTCTCTGCATTATTCCTTGCTTCTTGTCTGTTTAATATATGTCATCAGTGTTTGAACCTGAGACTTTGGCAAGTTTCACCGCAATAAGGCACTTTTTGTAGCCATCCACAATCTTCTGGTCGAATTTTAGGGCGTCGTTTGGGTCTGTAACTAGAGTATAGGCCCAAAACATCTCTACTCATTGAGCACAATTTAACTCTGTCTCTGCATTATTCCTTGCTTCTTGTCTGTTTAATATAGGTCATCTTTGTTTGAACCTGAGACTTTGGCAAGTTTCACTGCAATAAGGCGCTTTTGGTAGCCATCCACAAGCTTCTGGTTGAATTTTAGAGCGTCGTTCTGATCTGTAATTAGAGTACAGCCCAAAACATTTCTACTCATTGAGAAAACAATAACTGTCTCTGCATTATTCCTTGCTTCTTGTCTGTTTATTATAGGTCATCTTTGTTTGAACCTGACACTTTGGCAAGTTTCACAGCAATAAGGCGCTTTTGGTAGCCATCCGCAAGCTTCTGGTTGAATTTTAGAGCGTAGTTTGGATCTGTAACTAGAGTATAGCCCAAAACATCTCTATTCATTGAGCACAATTGAACTCTGTCTCTGCATTATTCCTTGCTTCTTGTCTGTTTAACATATGTCATCTTTGTTTGAACCTGACACTTTGGCAAGTTTCACTGCAATAAGGCGCTTTTGGTAGCCATCCACAAGCTTCTGGTTGAATTTTAGAGCGTCGTTCTGATCTGTAATTAGAGTACAGCCCAAAACATTTCTACTCATTGAGAAAACAATAACTGTCTCTGCATTATTCCTTGCTTCTTGTCTGTTTAATAGATTAAATCTTTGTTTGAACCTGACACTTTGGCAAGTTTCACTGCAATAAGGCGCTTTTGGTAGCCATCCACAATCTTCTGGTCGAATTTTAGGGCGTCGTCTGGGTCTGTAACTAGAGTATAGGCCCAAAACATCTCTACTCATTGAGCACAATTTAACTCTGTCTCTGCATGATTCCTTGCTTCTTGTCTGTTTAATAGATGTCATCAGTGTTTGAACCTGACACCTTGGCAAGTTTCACTGCAATAAGGCGCTTTTGGTAGCCATCCACAAGCTTCTGGTTGTATTTTAGAGCGTCGTTTGGATCTGTAACTAGAGTACAGCCCAAAACATCTCTCCTCATTGAGAAAAAAATAACTCTGTCTCTGCATGATTCCTTGCTTCTTGTCTGTTCAATATATGTCATCTTTGTTTGAACCTGAGACTTTGGCAAGTTTCACTGCAATAAGGCGCATTTTGTAGCCATTCACAAGCTTCTGGTTGAATTATAGGGCGTTGTTTGGGTCTGTAACTAGAGTATAGCCCAAAAAATTTCTCCTCGTTGAGAAAAAAATAACTCTGTCTCTGCATGATTCCTTGCTTCTTGTCTGTTTAATATATGTCATCAGTGTTTGAACTTGACACTTTGGAAAGTTTCACAGCAATAAGGCGCTTTTGGTAGCCATTCACAAGCTTCTGGTTGAATTTTAGAGCGTTGTTTGGATCTGTAACTAGAGTATAGCCCAAAACATCTCTCCTCATTGAGAAAAAAAATACTCTGTCTCTGCATGATTCCTTGCTTCTTGTCTGTTTAATATATGTCATCTTTGTTTGAACCTGAGACTTTGGCAAGTTTCACTGCAATAAGGCGCTTTTGGTAGCCATCCGCAAGCTTCTGGTTGAATTTTAGAGCGTCGTTTGGATCTGTAACTAGAGTACAGCCCAAAACATATCTACTCATTGAGCAAAATTTAACTCTGTCTCTGCATTATTCCTTGCTTCTTGTCTGTTTAATAGATGTCATCAGTGTTTGAACCTGACACCTTGGCAAGTTTCACTGTAATAAGGCACTTTTTTAGCCATCCACGAGCTTCTGGTTGAATTTTAGAGCTTCGTTTGGATCTGTAACTAGAGTACAACCCAAAACATCTCTACACATTGAGAAAAAAATAACTCTGTCTCTGCTTGATTCCTTGCTTCTTGTCTGTTTAATATATGTCATCTTTGTTTGAACCTGAGACCTTGGCAAGTTTCACAGCAATAAGGCGCATTTTGTAGCCATTCACAAGCTTCTGGTTGAATTATAGAGCGTTGTTTGGATCTGTAACTAGAGTATAGACCAAAACATCTCTACTCATTTAGCAAAATGTAACTCTGTCTCTGCATTATTCCTTGCTTCTTGTCTGTTTAATATATGTCATCTTTGTTTGAACCGGACACCTTGGCAAGTTTCACTGCAATAAAGCGCTTTTGGTTGCCATCCACAAGCTTCTGGTTGAATTTTAGAGTGTCGTTTGGATCTGTAACTAGAGTACAGCCCAAAACATCTCTACTCATTGAGCAAAATTTAACTCTTGTCTCTGCATTATTCCTTGCTTCTTGTCTCTTTAATATATGTCATCTTTGTTTGAGCCTGACACTTTGGCAAGTTTCACAGCAATAAGGCACTTTTTTTTAGCCATCCATTAGCTTCTGGTTGAATTTTAGAGCGTCGTTTGGATCTGTAACTAGAGTACAACCCAAAACATCTCTACACATTGAGAAAAAATTAACTCTGTCTCTGCATGATTCCTTGCTTCTTGTCTGTTTAATATATGTCATCTTTGTTTGAACTTGACACTTTGGAAAGTTTCACAGCAATAAGGCGCTTTTTGTAGCCATTCACAAGCTTCTGGTTGAATTTTAGAGCGTCGTTCTTATCTGTAATTAGAGTACAGCCCAAAACATTTCTACTCATTGAGAAAACAATAACTGTCTCTGCATTATTCCTTGCTTCTTGTCTGTTTATTATAGGTCATCTTTGTTTGAACCTGACACTTTGGCAAGTTTCACAGCAATAAGGCGCTTTTGGTAGCCATCCACAAGCTTCTGGTTGAATTTTAGAGCGTCGTTTGGATCTGTAACTAGAGTATAGACCAAAACATCTCTACTCATTGAGAAAAAAATAACTGTCTCTGCATTATTCCTTGCTTCTTGTCTGTTTATTATAGGTCATCTTTGTTTGAACCTGACACTTTGGCAAGTTTCACAGCAATACGGCGCTTTTGGTAGCCATCCACAAGCTTCTGGTTGACTTTTAGAGCGTCGTTCGGATCTGTAACTAGAGTATAGACCAAAACATCTCTACTCATTTAGCAAAATGTAACTTTGTCTCTGCATTATTCCTTGCTTCTTGTCTGTTTAATATATGTCATCTTTGTTTGAACTTGAGACTTTGGCAAGTTTCACTGCAATAAGGCGCTTTTGGTAGCCATCCACAAGCTTCTGGTTGAATGTTAGAGTGTCGTTTGGATCTGTAACTAGAGTATAGGCCCAAAACATCTCTACTCATTGAGCACAATTTAACTCTGTCTCTGCATTATTCCTTGCTTCTTGTCTGTTTATTATAGGTCATCTTTGTTTGAACCTGAGACTTTGGCAAGTTTCACTGCAATAAGGCACTTTTTGTAGCCATCCACAATCTTCTGGTCGAATTTTAGGGCGTCGTTTGGGTCTGTAACTAGAGTATAGGCCCAAAACATCTCTACTCATTGAGCACAATTTAACTCTGTCTCTGCATTATTCCTTGCTTCTTGTCTGTTTAATATATGTCATCTTTGTTTGAACCTGACACTTTGGCAAGTTTCACAGCAATAAGGCGCTTTTGGTAGCCATCCACAAGCTTCTGCTTGAATTTTTGACCACTGACATGGACTTGTTTCTTCAGCATTGTCAGGTTTCATTCTATAACCTTCATTCTAGCCTGATTTAGCCATTCCTTTACCACTTTTGATGTGTTTTTGGGGTCGTTGACATGTTGGAACACCCAACTGCGCCCAAGACCCAACCTCCAATTTGTCCTGAAGAATTTGGAGGTAATCCTCCTTTTTCATTGTCCCATTTACTCTCTGTAAAGCACCAGTTCCATTGGCAGCAAAACAGGCACAGAGCATAATACTACCACCACCATGCTTTACGGTGGGTGTGGTGTTCCTGGGATTAAAGGCCTCACATTTTCTCCCCAAACATATCGCTGGGTATTGTGGCCAAACAGCAAATTTTGTTGTTTCATCTTACCACCTAATTTTCCTCCAGAAGGTCTTATCTTTGATGTCAATTCTTTTTAAACCAGATATAGACGTCAACATCAACAATATTATTTGCCTGAGTGGCTGGACAGGACAGGACAAAGTTAATAAAAATGTATTTTTTATTATATTTTTAACTTGGGACATTCCGCCGGCTGGATTGTAGAAGCTGGTTGGCCAGATTTTGGAGACCTATATTGTAAACAGTACAATTATTACTATTATTTTTTTATTTTGTCGTATGCGGTCTTTTATCCGACATACACTATAAGTATTTGGCCACCCATCCAAATGATGAGAATCAGGTGTCCTAATCACTTGTCCCGGTGTATCAAATCAAGCACTTAGGCATGGAGACTGTTTCTACAAACATTTGTGAAAGAACGGGCCGCTTTCAGTGATTTCCAGCTTGGAACTGTCAGAGGAGGCCACCACTGCGACAAATCTTGTGGTGAAATTTCTTCGTTTCTAAATATTCCAAAGTCAACTTTATTAGGAGAAAAGTGAAGAGTTTGGGAACAACAGCAACTCAGCCAATTAGTGGTAGACCACGTAAACTGACAGAGAGGGGTCAGCGGATGCTGAAGCACATAGTCCAAAGACTAGTTGATACAGAGCTCCGTACATCATGTGACCTTCCAATTAGCCCACATAAAGTACGTAGAGAGCTTCATGGAATGGGTTTCCATGGCCGAGCGGCTGCATCTAAGCCATACATCACCAAGTCCAATGCAAAGTGTCGGATGCAGTGGTGTAAAGCAGGTCAACATTGGACTCTAGAGCAGTGGAGACGCCTTCTCTGGACTGATGAATCACACTTTTCCATCTGGCAATCTGATGGACCAGTCTGGGTTTGGAGGTTGCAAGGAGAACGACAAATTTCAGACTGCATTGTGCCGAGTGTGAAGTTTGGTGGAGGAGGAATTATGGAGTGGGGTTGTTTTCCAGGAGTTGGGCTTGGCCCTTTAGCTCTAATGAAAGGAACTTTGAATGCTCCAGGATACCAAAATATTTTGGACAATCCAATGCACTCAATACTGTTTGAACAGTTTGAAACGGGCCCCTTCCTCTTCCAACGAGCAAGGTCCATAAAGACATGGATGACAGAGTCTGGTGTGGATGAACTTGACTGGCCTGCACAGAGTCCTGACCTGAACCCGATAGAACTCTTTTGGGATGAATTAGAACGAGGCATTCTCCACCAACATCACCAATGAGCTTCAGGAAGAATGGTGGAAAATTCCTATAAACACACTCCGCGACCTTGTGGACAGCCTTTCCCAGAGGAGTTGAAGCTGTAATAGCTGCAAAAGGTGGACCGACGTCATATTGAACCTTGGGATGGCACTTAAAAAGAGTCAAACACTTTCCGCAATATAGTGTTTATCCGATGCCACGAGTGGGCCCTAACCCGGACCCGGATTGTAGCCTTGTTTTGATCACAGACACAAATAGAATTTGCATTTTTTTTGGGTAAACAACTTCGCACAATGGTTGGATTTTTTCTTCAAACGGGCATCATACCCTGCAGCATCTTTACCGGGTGGGACACCACCTCCACATGTCCACGAGCCCCTCATCACCCCTAAAACCATCTGAGTGACAACACAGCCAATTTAACCCCGCTGGATCGGAATAAACTCGCATTGTCTGTGCACAAACAACTTCCTGCATGCAGACTTGCAGCTTGTTAAAGGGGGGGGCGGGAAAGAGGGGGAACAAAACTCTTCCTGCTTCTGACCTCCAACCTCATCCCACCGCTCTCACACCCGCCGCCCGCACAGCATGGTGCATCTATAGGGAGATGGTGTTAGTGTGTAGGAGGGGTGCAGCCAGAGGAGGTTATGTTAGGTTTTAGAGGCGGAGGGTCGGGGGCGAGGGGGAGACTTCTGTCCAGATCTAAAGTCTTGCAGAAGGAAGGGGGATGCGAGGACCTGCTGAGAGGGCTGCCTATACGTACTCCTCCTTCCTGCAATACCTTTCCCTCCATCCCTCGCCTCTTTTCACCGTCCCTCCTCGTGTCTCCAGCTGTGGGGGTAAAGTACATTACATGCCTGCTAATCAAACCTCCATTACAAGTCTGGTGGCGTCTTTTATTTCTTCTCCCTTTGGTGCTCCTTTCTCTCCTTTTGTTCCGCCTTCTCATCTTCGGCTTTTTTTTATTATTTAACAGGAGGAAGTGATCATCCTTCAAAATGCTTGGGATCATGCACGTTGACACAGGTGGACGTGAGAGTATCGATAAGATAATCGCCCACGTGGTGCTCCTTTCTCGCCTTTTGTTCCGCCTTTTCATCTTCGGCTTTTCGTATTATTTAACAGGAGGAAGTGATCATCCTTCAAAATGCTTGGGATCATGCACGTTGACACAGGTGGACGTGAGAGTATCGATAAGATAATCGCCCACGTGGTGCTCCTTTCTCGCCTTTTGTTCCGCCTTTTCATCTTCGGCTTTTCGTATTATTTAATATAAGGTAGTGATCATCTATCAAAATGCTGGAGACGATGCACATTGACACAGGTGGACGCGAGAGTATTTATAAGATAATCGCCCACACGTACATATGTGGTGATCCTTTCTCGCCTTTTGTTCCGCCTTCTCATCTTCGGCTTTTTAAAATTATTTAACAGGAGGAAGTGATCGTCCCTCACAATGCTGGAGACCATGCACATTGACACAGGTGGACGCGAGAGTATCGATAAGATAATCGGCCAAACGTACCGTCGTGGTCATGGCGGTCTTGAGTTTCCAATCATTTCTACAACTATTTTTTTTTTTTTTGTGATAGAGTGATTGGAGCACATACTTGTTGGTCATCAAAAAAAAAAAAAACCTTCATGTAGTTTGATTATTTTATGAATTTATTATTATGGGTCTACTGAAACTGTGAGCAAATGTGCTGGGTCACAGAACTTTCCTCAGAAGGCTTTATCTTTGTCCATGTGATGCAGATGAAACAAAAATTGAGCTGTTTTGGCCACAATACCCAGCAATATATGTGAGGCCTTTAATCCCAGGAACACAACACCTACCGTCAAGCATGGTGGTGTTAGTATCATGCTCTGGGCCTGATTTGCTGCCAATGGAACCGGTGCTTTTACAGAGAGTAAATGGGACAATTCGTGTTGTTGCTTTCTAGGTAACATTTTCAGAAATTAGCCTATATGTGTCAATCAACATCACAATTGTTTTTCTTTTCTTTTCCTATTCTGGAATTTTCGAATGAAATCGAGGTCTACTTGTATTAGAGTGAAACAGAATCGAAAGGCATGAAGAAGGGAGGGAACTGGTGAAGGACTAAAGCATCATGTATCAGATTCAAACATAGAGCAGGCAGCCGTTATCCGGTTAGGCATATTTGCATGTACTGTACTGTACAGTCTACTCGGCCTACTAATGGTACACTCAAAGCTCAAAGCACTTGTAGTCTCAAATAGTCACTTGTTCCACAACTTAAAAGTAATTATTTCACACTGTGGTCCCCCCCCTCCCACAAAAATAGACAAATATGCTCACAAGCGCGACTAATTGAAGCTTTCTTAACTATAGGTTGAAATATACTCAGGGCCGCCCCTTCTTATATGCAGATCAACAATTTTTGTTCCATCTGACATCACAAAGACAAAGATAAGACCTTCTGGAGGAAAGTTCTGTGGTCAGATGAAACAAAAATTGAGCTGTTTGGCCACAATACCCAGAAATATGTTTGGAGGAGAAAATCTGAGGCTTTTAATCCCAGGAACACTATACCTACCGTGAGGTATGGTGGTGGTAGTATTATGCCCTGGGCCTGTTTTGCTGCCAATGGAACTGGTGCTTTACAGAGAGTAAATGGGACAATGAAAAAGGAGGATTACCTCCAAATTCTTCAAGACAAGCTAAAATCATCAGCCCGGAGGTTGGGTCTTGGGCGCAGTTGGGTGTTCCAACGGGATGGCTACGAAATTGCAGTGAAACTTGGACCTGTACCACTTTTGACGTGTGTTTGGGGTCATTGTCCCGTTGGAACACCCAACTGCGCCCAAGACCCAACCTCCGGGCTGATGATTTTAGCTTGTCCTGAAGAATTTGGAGGTAACCCCCCTTTTTCATTGTCCCATTTACTCTCTGTAAAGCACCAGTTCCATTGGCAGCAAAACAGGCCCAGAGCATAATACTACCACCACCATGCTTGACGGTAGGTATGGTTTTAGGCTTCATATTGCGCCACCCATTTTCATTTTCACTCATTTACTATGAAGCCACACTGTTGTAACACGTGGCTTGGCATTGTCTTGCTGAAATAAGCAGGGGCGTCCATGATAACATTGCTTGGATGGCAACATATGTTGCTCCAAAACCTGTATGTACCTTTCAGGATTAATGGTGCCTTCACAGAAGTGTGGGTTACCCAATTTGAAATATGGACTTGTCTGACCACGGAACACTTTTTTCCAATTTGCATCAGTCCATCTTAGATGAGCACGGCCCTCAGCAGTGTTTCTGGGTGTTGTTGATAAAATGGCTTTGGCTTTGCATAGTAGAGATTTTACTTGCACTTACAGTTGTAGCGACAAACGGTAATTGCTGACAGCGATTTTCTGAAGTGTTCCTGAGCCCATGGGGTGATATCCTTTACACATTGATGTCGGTTCTTGATGCAGTACCGGTCCGTAACATCACCGCTTACGTGCAGTGATTTCTCCAGATTCTCTGAACCTTTTGTTGACATTACGGACCGCAGATGGGGAAATCCCTAAGAAATGTTGTTCCTAAACTATTTTGTCACGCATCTGTTCAAAAAGCGGTGACCCTCGCCCTGTCCTCGTTTGTGAACGACCGAGCATTTCACGGAAACTGCTATCATACCCAATCATGGCACCTGCCTGTTCCCAATTAACCTGTTCACCGGTGGGATGTTCAAAATAAGTGTTTGACGAGGGTTTTCTCAGTCTTTTTTGCCACACGTGCCAGCTTTTTGGGCACATGTGCACACGCGGGGGCCGGGGGGTACTAGGATGACAGGGGATGCAAAACAATAACAGTGCAATACGTTTTCATAACATGCTCACTACTGCCTACTTTGTCTTGTTATATTCTTATTTTACTGTTATATTGCTTTTTAATTTTTATTCTTATTGTAATATTTCTCTATTTTGTTTCCATTTAAACCCCCATTATTTACTTTTTTTTTAATTGATCTCAACTCTGTACACTGCTGCTGGAATTTTAATTTTCCCGAAAGAACTCTCTTGAAGGAATCAATAAAGTACTATCTATCTATCTAGTTAATCAAATTGTGTGTTTTTTAAAAACATCCATTATTGTACTGGTTTGACACCTAAACAAGCCGTGTAAACTTGACCGAGGACAGTTGATACTAAATCTTGTTGAACATCACACCCTGGTGAAGCAGCGGCCTTTTATGGTTAAGTTGTGTGTAAACAAATAAAACAGCATGGTGCGCTTCTCTGTGTAAAACGTGGCCGTAAAAGTCTGCTACACCCGTGGTCCCCAACCAACAATCCGGGGACCGGCACCGGTCCGAGACGCGTTTGCTATAAAATTATTTATAATCGCATTTTCTCCTACTTAAAGGGGAACATTATCAGCAGACCTATGTAAGCGTCAATATATACCTTGATGCTGCAGAAAAAAGACAATATATTTTTTTAATCGATTTCCGAACTCTAAATGGGTGAATTTTGGCGAATTAAACGCCTTTCTGTTTATTGCTCTGGTGGCGATGACGTCAGAATGTGACGTCACCGAGGTAACACAGCCGCCATTTTCATTTTTAACCCATTACAAACACCGGGTCTCAGCTCTGTTATTTTCCGTTTTTTCGACTATTTTTTGGAACCTTGGAGACATCATGCCTCGTGGGTGTGTTGTCGGAGGGTGTAACAACACTAACAGGGAGGGATTCAAGTTGCACCACTGGCAAGAAATCTGCCGCCAGACCCCCATTGAATGTGCCAGAGTGTCTCCACATTTTACCGGCGATGCTAAGACAGACATGGCACAGAGATGTATGGATAACCTGCAGATGCATTTGCAACGATAAAGTCAACGAAATCACAAAGGTGAGTTTTGTTGATGTTGACTTATGTGCTAATCAGACATATTTGGTCGCGGCGTGACTGCCAGCTAATCGATACTAACATGCTACGCTAATCGACTCTAACATGCTATTTACTGGCGGTGCTAAAGCAGACATGGCACAGAGATGTATGGATAACCTGCAGATGCATTTGCAACGATAAAGTCAACGAAATCACAAAGGTGAGTTTTGTTGATGTTGACTTATGTGCTAATCAGACATATTTGGTCGCGGCGTGACTGCCAGCTAATCGATACTAACATGCTACGCTAATCGACTCTAACATGCTATTTACCGGCGGTGCTAAAGCAGACCTGGCACAGAGATGTATGGATAACCTGCAGATGCATTTGCAACAATAAAGTCAAGTAAATCACAAAGGTGAGTTTTGTTGATGTTGACTGCCAGCTAATCGATGCTAACATGCTACGCTAATCGACTCTAACATGCACAGAGACGTATGGATAACCTGCAGATGCATTTGCAACTATATTACGTTTACTTCCACCCACATTTAATGCGAAACAAACACTTACCAATCAAAGGATTTCAGTTGCTCCAGTGTCACGACATGCGAAAGTCCCGATAGTTTGGTCCGCACATTTTACCGGCGGTGCTAAAGCAGACATGGCACAGAGATGTATGGATAACCTGCAGATGCATTTGCAACAATAAAGTCAACGAAATCACAAAGGTGAGTTTTGTTGATGTTGACTTATGTGCTAATCAGACATATTTGGTCGCGGCGTGACTGCCAGCTAATCGATGCTAACATGCTACGCTAATTGACGCTAACATGCTATTTACCGGCGGTGCTAAAGCAGACATGGCACAGAGATGTATGGATAACCTGCAGATGCATTTGCAACGATAAAGTCAACGAAATCACAAAGGTGAGTTTTGTTGATGTTGACTTATGTGCTAATCAGACATATTTGGTCGTGGCGTGACTGCCAGCTAATCGATACTAACATGCTACGCTAATCGACTCTAACATGCTATTCACCGGCGGTGCTAAAGCAGACCTGGCACAGAGATGTATGGATAACCTGCAGATGCATTTGCAACGATAAAGTCAACAAATTCACAAAGGTGAGTTTTGTTGATGTTGACTGCCAGCTAATTGATACTAACATGCTACGCTAATCGACTCTAACATGCTATTTACCGGCGGTGCTAAAGCAGACATGGCACAGAGATGTATGGATAACCTGCAGATGCATTTGCAACGATAAAGTCAACGAAATCACAAAGGTGAGTTTTGTTGATGTTGACTTATGTGCTAATCAGACATATTTGGTCGTGGCGTGACTGCCAGCTAATCGATACTAACATGCTACGCTAATCGACTCTAACATGCTATTCACCGGCGGTGCTAAAGCAGACCTGGCACAGAGATGTATGGATAACCTGCAGATGCATTTGCAACGATAAAGTCAACGAAATCACAAAGGTGAGTTTTGTTGATGTTGACTGCCAGCTAATCGATGCTAACATGCTACGCTAATCGATGCTAACATGCTATTTACCGGCGGTGCTAAAGCAGACATGGCACAGAGACGTATGGATAACCTGCAGATGCATTTGCAACTATATTACGTTTACTTCCACCCACATTTAATGCGAAACAAACACTTACCAATCGAAGGATTTCAGTTGCTCCAGTGTCACGAGATGCGAAAGTCCCGATAGTTTGGTCCGCACATTTTACCGGCGATGCTAACGTAGCTATTTGGCCATGCTATGGCTATGAATAGCGTCAATAGCTATTCGCTCAATAGCTTCAGTTTCTTCTTCAATACTTTCATACTCCAACCATCCGTTTCAATACATGCGTAATCTGTTGAATCGCTTAAATCGCTGAAATCCGAGTCTGAATCCAAGCTAATGTCGCTATATCTTGCTGTGCTATTCGCCGTTGTTTGTTTACATCGGCAGCACTGTGTAATGGATAGTCGCATCGCAAATAGCGAAAATCAAGCACTTTATAGTTTTTTTATGGATATTCGGGGACCGGTAAAAATTAAAAAAAAAATTCCAAAAATACAACAGGCCACTTGGAACTGATTTTTATTGTTTTTGACCCTTTTAAAATTGTGATAATGTTCCCTTTTAACTTATGCCAATCCCACCTGACACACCAATACGCTTGACTTGTTTTATAAAACTCCTACTAGGAAGTCGGCCGTTTGCTATATTTGTTACATCTTTATCACACGGGGCAATGCACATTAATAAACAGATCAAATGTAAAAGTGCCAAATCGTAGCCAAAAGCTAGGTTCCGTCCAGCTAGTTGATGACCTAAGATCAGGGCAGACCAGGAACAACGTGACCATAGTGACCTTGTGTGGTGTTCGGGTCTGTGGGTGTCAGGCTTTCCCCTGACAGTTTGTCTATGTTTTAGTTTTGTCTTTTTCCTCTGTGTTTAGTATCTCCTGTCTTTAGTTCCTGTCTAGTGCTCTTATTTTGTCAGCTTCCTGTCTTGTTCCCTGAGTGCTGTGTTCCTCCTCAGCTGCGGCTGATTGGCACCTGGCCACACCTGTTGCCAATCAGCCCGCTCCTGTTTGTACCTGCTTTGTCTTGTGTCAGTTGCTGGATCATTTTATTGTCTTGTCGATGTCACGTCTAGTCGCTCTTGTGATGTGTTATCGCTCCTGTCGTGTCGTACCTTGTCTTTGCAGCGTAGCGGTCAGCTATATTCTGTTGATGTTTTATATATATATATATGATGATAAAAAATATAATTTTACTCAATAGCAGTCACATGTTTACAAGAAAAAGCTTAACATTTTGGCAATTTTATGAAAAGTTGTAATTCTATTCGACAAAAGTCACAATTTCAACAATCTGCCAATATTATGATAATAATTTGAATTATTCTCGGCAAAATCGTGAAAAAAGTCCTAATTTTACTCAAAAAATGTCACTTTTTTACAAAAAAATCTAATAAATTGGCAATATTGTGATAAAAGTCCAAAATTTTACAGGACAAATGTAAAATAATTTTACATGAACAAGTAATAATTTTACAAGAAAATAATGCAATATTACAAAAACAATATGATACATTTTATTAAAAAAGACAAAAAAAGTCCATACATTGTTAGAAAAAGACTGCTTTTAGGTCTTTTTGAATTTTTTGGAATTTTTTTTTTGTGATCTATTTTTAATATTCATTATTTATTTATAGTTATTACAGCATGCCTATATATATATATATATATATATATATATATATATATATATATATATATATATATATATATATATATACATATATATATATATATATATGATGATAAAAAAAATATTTAACTCAAAAGCTGTCACATATTTACAAGAAAAAGCTTAACATTTTAGCAATTTTATGAAAAGTTTTAATTTGTAATTTTATTCGACAAAAGTCACGATTTCAACAATCTGCCAATATTATAATAATAATCTGAATTATACTCAGCAAAATCATGAAAAAAGTCCTAATTTTACTCAAAAAATGTCACTATTTTACAAGAACAGCAAATAAATTGGCAACTGTGTGATAAAAGTCCCAAATTTTACAGGACAAATGTAAAATTATTGTACATGAACAAGTAATAATTTTACGAGAAAAGATTGCATTACAGAAACAATATGATACATTTTATTTAAAAAAAAGTCCATACATTGTTAGAAAAAGACTGCTTTTGGGTCTTTTTGAATTTTTTTTCATTTTTTGTTTGTAATCTATTTTTAATATTTATTATGTCACATGTTTACCAGAAAAAGTTTAACATTTTGGCAATTTTATGAAAAGTTGTAATTCTATTCGACAAAAGTCACAATTTCAACAATCTGCCAATATTATAATAATAATCTGAATTATACTCGGCAAAATCATGAAAAAAGTCCTAATTTTACTCAAAAAATGTCACTATTTTGTACAAGAACAGCAAATAAATTGGCAATATTGTGATAAAAGTCCCAATTTTACAGGACAAATGTCACCATTTTGCATTAAAAAGTAACAATTTTACATGCACAAGTAATAATTTTACAAGAAAACATTGCAACATTATAGAAACAATATATATATATATATATATATAAAAAAAAACATATATATATATGTATATATATATATATATATATATATATATATTTTTTTTTTTTTTTTAAGTCGATACATTGTTAGAAAAAGACTGCTTTTAGATCTTTTTAAATTTTTTTCATTTTTTGTTCGTAATTTATTTTTAATATTACATGTATACATATATATATATATATATATATATATATATTAGAATTTTGTGTTACAAATGTTACCATTTGTGCATTAAAGAGAAATAATTCTACATAAAAAAGTAATAATTTTCCCCCAAAAATATAGCAATATTAAAGAAACGGAAAGAATATGAAAATGTTTCCCCAATTTTATGAGAAAAATGTTTACATATTGTTAATTTGTATTTTTTAAATTGTTTGTTTGTAATAGTTTTTTATTCTTCATTATTTACTTCAAGTTATAACAGTATATATATATATATATATATATATATATATATATATATATATATATATATATATATATATATATATATATACATATATATATATATATAGACATTGGGGCAATACGTGGTTGTGTGTGCACCAAAGTCAAGAAATAGAGAGAGGTGATGATTACCGGTGACTCAGGGCTTGTGTGACGATAATCCCCTGAAAATCTACACTCGTACAGGTGTTCACTAAATCCAATTACCAAGCGAGGAGGTGGGAAAAGAGGAACAGAAAAACCGGTTATACCGCCTTTCTTCGTGGAAGTAAAATAAAGTATTTATAAACCTGGCACAAAAAGACAAACGTTGTAAAGTATTTGACATGCTTTTTATCGTAATTAAGCTTTGACTCACGGTTTCATTAAATTCTCTCAGTGTTCTGTCTGTTTGTCGATCCAAATGTGGGTCCTGAGTAAAGTGCAGACCCATCTTTTGGGTCTCAGTAAGACTAAAATAAGGCTATTTGGTAACAGCAGAAGAGAAAGTCAAAGACAAACACAAATAGATGGAATAGAAATGGAAATAGTGAATAAAAGCACATTTCTATATGTAATGATTGATGATAAATTGAACTGGAAATGTCATTTAAAAAAAATATAAAACATAAAGTAGCAAGATAAACGTCAATAGTTCAAGACTTAGACTTCCTTTAATTGGCATTCAAATTTGAACTTTACAGTGCAGATAAGAACGCAATTCTGTTGGGATCGGGAACCTTTTTGGCTGAGAGAGCCAAAAAGCCAAATATTTTAAAATGTATTTCCGTAAGAGCCATATGATATTTTTTTTAACACTGAACACAACTAAACGCGTGCATTTTTAAGAGTAGAGTATAATAGGTCTCTTATTCTTTGTAATAACATTGTTATTCTGAAGTTAACTGTGGAGGGGGCGTGGCCCGCGGGCCTGCAGCGAACTGGGGTGTGCCAGGACCGGCCTCAAAATCAGCAAGAGCTGCGTAGATGGCCCACCTGGGCCTTGTTGTCTAATCAGCTGTCGCTATGTTATAAGCAGCAGCCAGGAGGAGAGACGGGGTCGGGGCTGGAGCCAGAGCGCGAGCGAGAACGAAAGACTTATTGAAAAATAAAACAATAGTGTAACCCCGAAACGGGCTCTCATGTCGGTGCTTGGTGGTCTGAAGAACCCCCAGGAGGACTAGCCACACACTAACCAATAATAAATAAATAACTTCTTGAACGGGTGCGGTAGTAAACGGACGGATGGACTAAAAATGCATGAAAATGTTTTATGTTTTGAACATTATTTTTAACGCTTATTACAAGTGGAATTATTCATTACTTATCGTGTTAAGCAATGTCAGCTCAGATTTATCCGAGAGCCAGATGCAGTCATCAAAAGAGCCACATCTGGCTCGCGAGCCATAGGTTCCCTACCCCTGTTATAAGTAATAGATAAGGAGGGTGTATGGCAGGGGTGTCCAAAGTTCTTCCACTGAGGGCCGTAAATTGAAAAATTAAAGCATGTGGGAGCCATTTTGATATTTTTCATTTCCAAACCATTAGAAAATACATGTATTTTTTTATTTTTATTTTTTAAATTTTTTTTCAGTCATTAAAACGTTAAAAATAAGTCAAATTATTATTTATTTTTATTATTTAACGCTTACATTACATCTTTATATCAACTTAAGGTTGATGTAAAGATACTCACTGTCTCCGTTTGAAAAATGAATTAATTGTATCATTTTTCTTTTAATAAAAAAATCATAAACGGGTCCCATAGACCCGAACACCACACAAGGGTATGAGGATTTTGCGTGTACTCTACGGGGCATCAATACACAACCAGGTTGTCATACTCCTACCTGTGGGGTTTGGATATGTTTTCAAAAAAAGCGGGTGACACACACTAAACAATGCTGGGTTATTTTTGACAACCCAATTTATGAGTTGCGAGTGTGCGAATCAATTAATTGTATCATTTTTCTTCTAATAAAAAAATTATAAACGGGTCCCATAGACCGGAACACCACACAAGGGTATGAGGATTTTGCGTGTACTCTACGGGGCATCAATACACAACCAGGTTGTCATACTCCTACCTGTGGGGTTTGGATATGTTTTCAAAAAAAGCGGGTGACACACACTAAACATTTTTGACAACCCAATTTATGAGTTGCGAGTGTGCGAATCAATTAATTGTATCATTTTTCTTTTAATAAAAAAATTATAAACGGGTCCCATAGACCCGAACACCACACAAGGGTATGAGGATTTTGCGTGCACTCTACGGGGCATCAATACACAATCAGGTTGTCATACTCCTACCTGTGGGGTTTGGATATGTTTTCAAAAAAAGCGGGTGACACACACTAAACATTTTTGACAACCCAATTTATGAGTTGCGAGTGTGCGAATCAATTAATTGTATCATTTTTCTTTTAATAAAAAAAAAAGAAAACGGGTCCCACGGACCCGGACACCACACAAGGGTATGAGGATTTTGCGTGTACTCTACGGGGCATCAATACACAATCAGGTTGTCATACTCCTACCTGTGGGGTTTGGATATGTTTTCAAAAAAAGCGGGTGACACACACTAAACAATACTGGGTTATTTTTGACAAACCAATTTATGAGTTGCGAGTGTGCGAATCAATTAATTGTATCACTTTTCTTTTAATAAAAAAGAAATGAAAACGGGTCCCACGGACCCGGACACTATTCAATGTCATTGGTGTTTGCAAACGTGTCTCCGTTTGTGTTGTTTTTCACTCTTTTTTGCCAGAAAATACTAGAAAATAATAGAGCCAGAAATGCGAACAACTATTGTTAGAACAATTATGTTTTTATTATCATCATAACTTTATGCTTAAGGGCCGTTACTATAAAGTATTGTCAATTTGTGCTGAAGTGGTATCTTTTGTATTTGTGCGGAGCTAACAATCCAAAAGATTGCTAGCCTCTTTTATCAGTGTTGTGTCCAGACTCGGCCTGCTCACTGCCAAGGCCGAACATTGGGTTCCGGGACATAAACAAACCAGAGACATGGGCGATAGCACCAAGTGTCAACATATTTGCATTTTTATATACCGTATTTCCTTGAATTTCCGCCGGTTATATATTATGCACCTGTCTAGAATTACTGCCGGGTCGAACTCGTTTCGCAAAATAGTATTTTTATATTAAGAACTATTCAGTAGGATTTAAGGTCCAAGCTATTGAATATGCTAAAAAGAACAGTAAGCAGCTATGTTTTTATTAATATACCGTAGCTGCGTGTGTCAAATGCCTCCTGGTGGTAGAGGGCGCTAGTGATCCTTCTTGCGACGACTCGGCTGCAGAAGAAGTGACAACAAGCAGCCATCGTTTATTTTTTCCTCTCGCTTGCACTTTTAACATGGAGGATTACGTATCCAAAATAAAACAGTTTTCTAAACTGGACTTTCAATCGAAGCAGGAGGTAATAAAGGAAGATCTCCATCGAGACAGAGAGACTTTTAAAACTGAAGAAAGATAAGGAAGACTTCTATAAACGAGTTATCGATGCCTTTGATCAGAAGGAGCTGCCCATGGACTTCATTTATAAGTAAAGGTAAGAACAAATTCCCAAATTTTGGGGGAAATTCACATTCTTCACAGTTCAACAATTCCCACATTTTTCATCTCATTCAAACTGTTCCAACTTTTGAAAATTCAGCCTGTTCAAATTTGTGTTCTCTAAAAATAATTCCAAGATTTCATTTCGACTTCAGCATTGGAGCATTAACACGCAATTCCTACAGGAATTGCCTCATCTAGTTCTATTTATTTTAGTTATTTTTGGTGTCCAGGAACAGGTGAGAGAAAATATAAGACTTCATGTAGTCCGAGGGATAAAGTTGTCCCCTGTCCCGCAGTGAAATTTGAGCTTGGAGTGTAGCCAAGTCGACTCAAGATTAGACAAAGCTTGTCCTCAAGTCAAGGTGCACGGGTACCTAGAACTCATCGGGCCCAAACAGATGCACAGACCCTCTCAGACAGGTGATACATCATCCAGGCCGAGGTTGGGGGGGGGGTGGTGTGTTCACGGGAATCAGCGAGTGAAAAGCAAGGATGGACAGATGAGAGGGAGGAAAAGGGGGGGAACAGAAGGGTGAGGGGGTACTCAGCGGGTGCCAGAGGGGGCAATAAAGTGCAACGGCTAGTTGACTCAGTCCAGCCCCCATTTTCTAGTGATAATACATTGACTTAATCATTGTGATCAAAGAGATTATTTCTCTGCTTTGTTAGGATTATTAATGTTTGAGATCAGTACTAGGTTCTGTCCCAGGAAACATCGACTGAGAGACCTCGGTTTTACGACTTCAAACAACGGGGTTCGTACACCTTTTCCCTGGCCAAATTCAAGCACTTTCTAAGGACTTTCAAGATCAGTTTTACAGTTTTTTCCCCAGTACCCTTCAAGAGGTAAAAACCAGTGGAAACAAATCCATAGACTTGTTGTTTGAGGTCACCAAATGCCGTCCATAGGAAAAATAGGGAAAATCTGCTAAAACATAAGCCTAACATTGTTTGGATTATTAATGGTTGAGATCCACGCTTAATCAGTGCTAGTTTCTGTCCCAGGAAACATCGACTGAGAAATCTTGGTTTTACGACTTCAAACAACAGGGTTCGTACTCCTTTTCCACGGCCAAATTCAAGCACTTTCTAAGGACTTTCGAGATCAGTTTTCCAGTTTTTTCTCCCCAGTACCCTTCAAGAGGTAAAAACCAATGTTGACAAATCCATAGACTTGTTGTTTGAGGTCACCGAATGCTGTCCGTAGGAAAAAAAGGGAAAATCTGCTAAAACCTAAGCCAAAATTGTTTGGATTATTAATGGTTGAGATCCACGCTTAATCAGTGCTAGTTTCTGTCCCTGGAAACATCGACTGAAAAAACCTTGGTTTTACGACTTCAAACAACGGGGTTCGTACTCCTTTTCCCTGGCCAAATTTAAGCACTTTCTAAGGACTTTCAAGATCAGTGTTCCTGTTTTTTCTCCCCAGTACCCTTCAAGAGGTAAAAACCAGTGTTAACAAATCCATAGACTTGTTGTTTGAGGTCACCAAATGCTGTCCGTAGGACAAATAGGTAAAATCTGCTAAAACCTAAGCCTAACATTGTTAGGATTATTAATGGTTGAGATCCACGCTAAATCAGTGCTAGTTTCTGTCCCAGGAAACATCGACTGAGAAACCTCGGTTTTACGAGTTCAAACAACAGGGTTCGTACACCTTTTCCATGGCCAAATTCAAGCATTTTCTAAGGACTTTCAAGATCAGTTTTCCTGTTTTTTCCCCCCAGTACCCTTCAAGAGGTAAAAACCAGTGTTAACAAATCCATAGACTTGTTGTTTGAGGTCACCGAATGCTGTCCGTAGGAAAAATAGGGAAAATCTGCTAAAACCTAAGCCTAACATTGTTAGGATTATTAATGGTTGAGATCCACGCTTAATCAGTGCTAGCTTCTGTACCAGGAAACATCGACTGAGAAACCTTGGTTTTACGAGTTCAACCAACAGGGTTCGTACACCTTTTCCATGGCCAAATTCAAGCACTTTCTAAGGACTTTCAAGATCAGTTTTACAGTTTTTTCCCCAGTACCCTTCAAGAGGTAAAAACCAGTGGAAACAAATCCATAGACTTGTTGTTTGAGGTCACCAAATGCCGTCCATAGGAAAAATAGGGAAAATCTGCTAAAACCTAAGCCTAACATTGTTTGGATTATTAATGGTTGAGATCCACGCTTAATCAGTGCTAGTTTCTGTCCCAAAAAACATCTACTGAGAAACCTTGGTTTTACAAGTTCAAAAAACGGGGTTCGTACACCTTTTCCAAGGCCAAATTCAAGCACTATCTAAGGACTTTTGAGATCAGTTTTCCAGTTATTTCCCCAGTGTCCTTCAAGAGGCAAAAAAGCAGTGTTGACAAATCCATAGACTTGTTGTTTGAGGTCACCAAATGCCGTCCATAGGAAAAATAGGGAAAATCTGCTAAAACCTAAGCCTAACATTGTTTGGATTATTAATGGTTGAGATCCACGCTTAATCAGTGCTAGTTTCTGTCCCAAAAAACATCTACTGAGAAACCTTGGTTTTACAAGTTCAAAAAACGGGGTTCGTACACCTTTTCCAAGGCCAAATTCAAGCACTATCTAAGGACTTTCAAGATCAGTTTTACAGTTTTTTCCCCAGTACCCTTCAAGAGGTAAAAACCAGTGGAAACAAATCCATAGACTTGTTGTTTGAGGTCACCAAATGCCGTCCATAGGAAAAATAGGGAAAATCTGCTAAAACCTAAGCCTAACATTGTTTGGATTATTAATGGTTGAGATCCACGCTTAATCAGTGCTAGTTTCTGTCCCAAAAAACATCTACTGAGAAACCTTGGTTTTACAAGTTCAAAAAACGGGGTTCGTACACCTTTTCCAAGGCCAAATTCAAGCACTTTCTAAGGACTTTTGAGATCAGTTTTCCAGTTATTTCCCCAGTGTCCTTCAAGAGGCAAAAAAGCAGTGTTGACAAATCCATAGACGTGTTGTTTGAGGTCACCAAATGCTGTCCGTAGGAAAAATAGGGAACATCTGCTAAAACCGAAGCCTAACATTGTTTGGATTATTAATGGTTGAGATCTATGCTTAATCAGTGCTAGTTTCTGTCCCAGGAAACATCGACTGAGAAACCTTGGTTTTACGAGTTCAAACAACAGGGTTCGTACTCCTTTTCCACGGCCAAATTCAAGCACTTTCTAAGGACTTTTAAGATCAGTTTTCCTGTTTTTTCTCCCCAGTACATTTCAAGAGGCAAAAACCAATGTTAACAAATCCATAGACTTTTTTGTTTGAGGTCACCGGATGCTGTCCGTAGGACAAATAGGGAAAATCTGCTAAAACCTAAGCCTAAAATTGTTTGGATTATTAATGGTTGAGATCCACGCTTAATCAGTGCTAGTTTCTGTTCCTGGAAACATCGACTGAGAAACCTCGGTTTTACAAGTTCAAACAACGGGGTTCGTACACCTTTTCCACGGCCAAATTCAAGCACTTTCTAAGGACTTTCAAAATCAGTTTTCGTGCTTTTTCTCCCCAGTACCCTTCAAGAGGCAAAAACCAGTGTTAAGAAATCCATAGACTTGTTGTTTGAGGTCACCAAATGCTGTCCGTAGGACAAATAGGGAAAATCTGCTAAAACCTAAGCCTAACATTGTTTGGATTATTAATGGTTGAGATCTATGCTTAATCAGTGCTAGTTTCTGTCCCAGGAAACATCGACTGAGAAACCTTGGTTTTACGAGTTCAAACAACAGGGTTCGTACTCCTTTTCCACGGCCAAATTCAAGCACTTTCTAAGGACTTTTAAGATCAGTTTTCCTGTTTTTTCTCCCCAGTACATTTCAAGAGGCAAAAACCAATGTTAACAAATCCATAGACTTTTTTGTTTGAGGTCACCGGATGCTGTCCGTAGGACAAATAGGGAAAATCTGCTAAAACCTAAGCCTAAAATTGTTTGGATTATTAATGGTTGAGATCCACGCTTAATCAGTGCTAGTTTCTGTTCCTGGAAACATCGACTGAGAAACCTCGGTTTTACAAGTTCAAACAACGGGGTTCGTACACCTTTTCCACGGCCAAATTCAAGCACTTTCTAAGGACTTTCAAAATCAGTTTTCGTGCTTTTTCTCCCCAGTACCCTTCAAGAGGCAAAAACCAGTGTTAAGAAATCCATAGACTTGTTGTTTGAGGTTACCAAATGCTGTCCGTAGGACAAATAGTGAAAATCTGCTAAAACCTAAGCCTAACATTGTTTGGATTATTAATGGTTGAGATCTATGCTTAATCAGTGCTAGTTTCTGTCCCAGGAAACATCGACTGAGAAACCTCGGTTTTACAAGTTCAAACAACGGGGTTCATACACCTTTTCCACGGCCAAATTCAAGCACTTTTTAAGGACTTTCGAGATCAGTTTTCCAGTTTTTTCTCCCCAGTACCCTTCAAGAGGTAAAAAACAGTTCTAACAAATACATAGACTTGTCGTTTGAGGTCACCAAATGCTGTCCGTAGGAAAAAAAGGGAAAATCTGCTAAAAACCTAAACCTAACATTGTTTGGATTATTAATGGTTGAGATCCAGGCTTAATCAGTGCTAGTTTCTGTCCCAGGAAACATTGACTGAGAAACCTCGGTTTTACGAGTTCAAACAACAGGGTTTGTACTCCTTTTCCACGGCCGAATTCAAACACTTTCTAAGGACTGTGAATCAATCCATAGCCTTGTTTTTTGAGGTCACCAAATGCTGTCCTTAGGAAAAAATAGGGCAAATCTGCTAAAACCTAAGCCTAACATTGAACCAGCAGTTATCGTTAACTGAGTGGGGCATAGAAAATTGACTATTCAGTGTCCTTGGTGTTTGGAAACGTGTCTCCATTTGTGTTGTTTTTAACTTTTTTTGTTTTCAGACAATAACAGAAAACGCACCCCACTTTCCAGTTCCTGCTCCGCGCGTCCTCTCAGCAACTCCAACTCCAACAACTGTGTCTCGGACCGGCTGCTGCTAATAAGCATGGCAGGTGATTGAATGATCAATCCCAGCTGGGTAATCCAATCACTTGCCAGCTGTGCTTCGAGGCCGGCCCTCCACAGTGACCTCGCAGTGCAAACAAGTCCAAAAAGTGCAAATTAATTTCCTTTGCAATAGGCTAGATGCACCACTGTCCTCTTGGGGGCGACACAGAGCCCCATAACAGTAACCTTATGTAAGGGCTGGTGCAAAGCCAACAGATCAACAGTGTAGCTTTAATTTTTAAGGAAATTATTATTTTTTTTTTTCATTTTATAATTAGTCAGACTGCCGAGAAACATGATGAACATTTCCGAGCATTTCCAAGCACTTCACCCAAAATGTAAACCTTGAAAGCACAACGTTGAAATCCACGCATTTTCAAGGTTTTTAAGCACCGTACCAACCCTGAAACAAGCATGTCTTTAATCATTTCCCACATTGAATGAAATGACCCAAAATCTTTGCGTTTCTTCTCGACATTTATTTCAAAATCATTTAATAATATGATTACTATTCTCTCAGAATGTAGTATGAATTTAAGAATAGTTTGAATGTTGGAATGGTTTGAATGTTGAAGAGTTTGAATCTCCAGGAAAGCCGGAATTTGGTCTGGAACTTGGGAAAGTGTTAGATTGAATGTCCAGGAGGAGTGGAATGTGTTGATGTTGGAATGGTTTGAATAGGTTGAAAAATGTGGGACTCGTGAAACTTGGAAAAATGTCCCATTCCAATGGGAAATTCCTGGAAATTTGAGTCTTTTGGGAAAAAAAATGGGATATATGTGAAAATGATTAGGAGCATGAATTCCTGAATGAGCTGAATTGGCTGGAGTTGGATTTTTTTTAATCGGGCAAGAAATGTTGAAGTTGTAAAGGGTATTAAGGAATTTCGGGAAAATCTGGAAAAAAAATTTTAACTTGGAAAAAGGGTAGTTTGAAATTCCAGAATGGTAGAATTTAATGGAATGGTTTGAATCATTTGAAGAATGTGGGAATTGTGGACGTTTGAAAAATGGCCAATTCATTTTGATAGGGGAAAATGTAAAAAAAGAAAATGAAATAAGGGAATTCGGGAATATTTTTTGAGGGAATTGTTGAAGTGGAGCACACAATTCCTGAACAGGCTGAATATTTTAAAGTTGGAACAGTTTGAAAGAATGTGGAAGTTGAAGAATTTCCCTATGATTTCAATGGGAATAAAAACAAAAACAAAAACTGGGCACTTTGGGAAAAGTGGGAATTTTTTGGAAAATGGTAAAAAAAATTGAATTTTCTGAATGAATTTAATTGGTTGGGGTTGGAAGTTTTTAAATCGGTAGACAAATGTTGAAGTAGTAACTTGTTGATTACATTAAAAAAAAATAATTGGGAATTTTGGAAAAAGCGGGAATTTTTTGAAAATGTTAAAAAACCTAAATGGTCTGAATCAGTGTTGGAATTTTTTAATTGATCAAGAACTGTTGAAGTAACATGTTGAATTGAAAAACGGCATTACGGATTTCCTGGAATTTAGGGAAAACCAGGAATTTTTCCATTTAAAAAAAACACAATTTGTTTTTTTGTCCTGATTAAGAGAAATTATTTGACAGTGCAATGGTTGAAATACGTTGAAAAATGTGAAAGGAGTAATCGCCAGAAAAAAGGGTGGAAATAGGGCTTTGGAAAACCAGGAATTCTGAAAATCTTGGAATTTTTGGGAACTTGGAAGAATTAAAGTTGGAATTTCCAGAATGGTGGAATAAGTTGAAGGTGGAATGGTTTGAATAGGTTGAAAAATGTAGAAATGGTGGAAGTTTGAAAAATGGCCAATTTATTTTGAATGTGGACAATGCAAAATAAAAAAGGAATGATGGGAAATCCGGGATTTTTTTTTTAGAATTGTTAAAGTAGATTTCCGGATTTCCTTGAATTTCCGGAAAACCGTGATTTTTTTCCACTTCAAAAAACAACTTAGTTTTTTTCCTAATTAAGAGAAACTATTTGACAGTGGAATAGTTGAAATGCGTTGGAAAATGTAGAAGGAGCAGTCGTCAGAGAGAGTGGAAATAGAGCTTTGGAAAATGAGTAATTCTGGAAATCCTGGAAATTATTTTTGAACTTGGAAGAATTAAAGTTGTAAATTCTAGAATTGTGGAATAGGTTAAGGCTGGAATGACTTGAAAAGGTTGAAAAATGTGAATATGGTGGAAGTTTGAAAAATGGGCAATTCATTTTGAATGCGGAAAATGTCCTGGAAAACCTGGAATTCTGGGAAATCCTGGATTTTTTTTTTTTGAACTTGGAAGAATTAAAGTTGGAATTTCCAGAATGGTGGAATAGTTTGAAGGTGGAGTGGTTTTAAAGGGTTGAAAAATGTGGAAATGGTTGAAGTTTGAAAAATGGGCAATTCATTTTGAATGGGAAAAATGTCCCGGAAAACCTGGAATTCTTGGAAATCCTGGAAAAAAAAATTGGGAACTTGGAAGAAATACATTTGGAATTTCCAGAATGGTGGAATAGTTTGAAAGTGGAGTAGTTTTAAAGGGTTGAAAAATGTGGAAATGGTGGTAGTTTGAAAAATGGGTATTTCATTTTGAATGGGGAAAATGTCCCGGAAAACCTTGAATTCTGGGAAATCCTGGAATTTATTTTGAACTTGGAATAATTAAAGTTGGAATTTCCAGAATGGTGGAATAGGTTAAGGGTGAAATGCTTTTAATGGGTCGAAAAATGTGGAAATGGTTGAAGTTTGAAAAATGGGCAATTCATTTTGAATGGGGAAAATGTCCCGGAAAACCTGGAATTCTTGGAAATCCTGGAAAAAAATTTTGGGAACTTGGAAGAAATACATTTGGAATTTCCAGAATGGTGGAATAGTTTGAAGGTGGAGTAGTTTTAAAGGGTTGAAAAATGTGGAAATGGTGGTAGTTTGAAAAATGGGTAATTCATTTTGAATGGGGAAAAATCCCGGAAAACCTGGAATTCTGGGAAATCCTGGATTTTTTTTTGAACTTGTAAGAATTAAAGTTAGAATTTCCAGAATGGTGGAATAGGTTAAGGGTGCAATGCTTTTAATGGGTTGAAAAATGTGGAAATGGTTGAAGTTTGAAAAATGGGCAATTCATTTTGAATGGGGAAAATGTCCCGGAAAACCTGGAATTCTTGGAAATCCTGGAAAAAAATTTTGGGAACTTGGAAGAAATACATTTGGAATTTCCAGAATGGTGGAATAGTTTGAAGGTGGAGTAGTTTTAAAGGGTTGAAAAATGTGGAAATGGTGGTAGTTTGAAAAATGGGTAATTCATTTTGAATGGGGAAAAATCCCGGAAAACCTGGAATTCTGGGAAATCCTGGATTTTTTTTTGAACTTGTAAGAATTAAAGTTAGAATTTCCAGAATGGTGGAATAGGTTAAGGGTGCAATGCTTTTAATGGGTTGAAAAATGTGGAAATGGTGGAAGTTTGAAAAATGGGAAATTCATTTTGAATGGGGAAAATGTCCCGGAAAACCTGGAATTCTGGGAAATCCTGGATTTTTTTTTGAACTTGTAAGAATTAAAGTTAGAATTTCCAGAATGGTGGAATAGGTTAAGGGTGGAATGGTTTTAATGGGTTGAAAAATGTGGAAATGGTGGAAGTTTGAAAAATGGGTAATTCATTTTAAATGGGGAAAAATCCCGGAAAACCTGGAATTCTGGGAAATCCTGGAATTTTTTTTTAACTTGTAAGAATTAAAGTTAGAATTTCCAGAATGGTGGAATAGGTTAAGGGTGGAATGCTTTTAGTGGGTTGAATAATGTGGAAATGGTGGAAATTTGAAAAATGGGAAATTCATTTTGAATGGGGAAAATGTCCCGGAAAACCTAGAATTCTGGGAAATCCCGGAATTTCTTTTGAACTTGGAAGAATTAAAGTTGGAATTTCCAGAATGGTGGAATAGGTTAAGGGTGGAATGGCTTGAATAGGTTGAAAATGTGGAAATGGTGCAAGTTTGAAAAATAGCCAATTCATTTTGAATGGGAAAAAATGTCCCGGGAAACCTGGAATTCTTGGAAATCCAGGAATTTTTTTTGAACTTGTAAGAATTAAATTGGGAATTTCCAGAATGGTGGAATAGGTTAAGGGTGGAATGGTTTTAATGGGTTGAAAAATGTGGAAATGTTGGAAGTTTGAAAAATGGGTAATTCATTTTGAATGGGGAAAAATCCCGGAAAACCTGGAATTCCGGGAAATCCTGGATTTTTTTTTGAACTTGTAAGAATTAAAGTTAGAAGTTCCAGAATGGTGGAATAGGTTAAGGGTGAAATGCTTTTAATGGGTTGAAAAATGTGGAAATGGTGGAAGTTTGAAAAAGGGTAATTCATTTTGAATGGGGAAAATATCCCGGAAAACCTGGAATTCTGGGAAATCCCGGAATTTCTTTTGAACTTGGAAGAATTAAAGTGAATTTCCAGAATGGTGGAATAGGTTAAGGGTGGAATGGCTTGAATAGGTTGAAAATGTGGAAATGGTGCAAGTTTGAAAAATAGCCAATTCATTTTGAATGGGAAAAAATGTCCCGGGAAACCTGGAATTCTTGGAAATCCAGGAATTTTTTTGGAACTATAAGAATTAAAGTTGGAATTTCCAGAATGGTGGAACAGGTTAAGGGTGGAATGGTTCTAATGGGTTGAAAAATGTGGAAATGTTGGAAGTTTGAAAAATGGGTAATTAATTTTGAATGGGGAAAAATCCCGGAAAACCTGGAATTCCGGGAAATCCTGGATTTTTTTTTGAACTTGTAAGAATTAAAGTTAGAAGTTCCAGAATGGTGGAATAGGTTAAGGGTGAAATGCTTTTAATGGGTTGAAAAATGTGGAAATGGTGGAAGTTTGAAAAATGGGTAATTCATTTTGAATGGGGAAAATGTCCCGGAAAACCTGGAATTCTGGGAAATCGCGGAATTTCTTTTGAACTTGGAAGAATTAAAGTTGGAATTTCCAGAATGGTGGAATAGGTTAAGGGTGGAATGGCTTGAATAGGTTGAAAATGTGGAAATGGTGCAAGTTTGAAAAATAGCCAATTCATTTTGAATGGGAAAAAATGTCCCGGGAAACCTGGAATTCTTGGAAATCCTGGAATTTTTTTTGAACTTGTAAGAATTAAAGTTGGAATTTCCAGAATGGTGGAATAGGTTAAGGGTGGAATTGTTTTAATGGGTTGAAAAATGTGGAAATGTTGGAAGTTTGAAAAATGGGTAATTCATTTTGAATGGGGAAAAATCCTGGAAAACCTGGAATTCTGGGAAATCCTGGATTTTTTTTTGAACTTGTAAGAATTAAAGTTAGAATTTCCAGAATGGTGGAATAGGTTAAGGGTGCAATGCTTTTAATGGGTTGAAAAATGTGAAAAATGGTGGAAGTTTGAAAAATGGGTAATTCATTTTGAATGGGGAAAATGTCCTGGAAAACCTAGAATTCTGGGAAATCCTGGAATTTCTTTTGAACCTGGAAGAATTAAAGTTGGAATTTCCAGAATGGTGGAATAAGTAAAGGGTGGAATGGCTTGAATAGGTTGAAAATGTGGAAATGGTGGAAGTTTGAAAAATGGGTAATTCATTTTGAATGGGGAAAATGTCCCGGAAAACCTGGAATTCTGGGAAATCCTGGAATTTCTTTTGAACTTGGAAGAATTGAAGTTGGAATTTCCAGAATAGTGGAATAGGTTAAGGGTGGAATGGCTTGAATAGGTTGAAAATGTGGAAATGGTGCAAGTTTGAAAAATAGCCAATTCATTTTAAATGGGAAAAAATGTCCCGGAAAACCTGGAATTCTTGGAAATCCTGGAATTTTTTTTGAACTTGTAAGAATTAAAGTTGGAATTTCCAGAATGGTGGAATATGTTAAGGGTGGAATGGTTTTAATGGGTTGAAAAATGTGGAAATGTTGGAAGTTTGAAAAATGGGTAATTCATTTTGAATGGGGAAAATGTCCCGGAAAACCTGGAATTCTGGGAAATCCTGGAATTTCTTTTGAACTTGGAATAATTAAAGTTGGAATTTCCACAATGGTGGAATAGGTTAAGGGTGGAATGGCTTGAATAGGTTGAACATGTGGGAATGGTGCAAGTTTGAAAAATAGCCAATTCATTTTGAATGGGAAAAATGTCCCGGGAAACCTGGAATTCTTGGAAATCCTGGAATTTTTTTTTAACTTGTAAGAATTAAAGTTGGAATTTCCAGAATGGTGGAATAGGTTAAGGGTGGAATTGTTTTAATGGGTTGAAAAATGTGGAAATGTTGGAAGTTTGAAAAATGGGTAATTCATTTTGAATGGGGAAAAATCCTGGAAAACCTGGAATTCTGGGAAATCCTGGATTTTTTTTTGAACTTGTAAGAATTAAAGTTAGAATTTCCAGAATGGTGGAATAGGTTAAGGGTGCAATGCTTTTAATGGGTTGAAAAATGTGAAAAATGGTGGAAGTTTGAAAAATGGGTAATTCATTTTGAATGGGGAAAATGTCCTGGAAAACCTAGAATTCTGGGAAATCCTGGAATTTCTTTTGAACCTGGAAGAATTAAAGTTGGAATTTCCAGAATGGTGGAATAAGTAAAGGGTGGAATGGCTTGAATAGGTTGAAAATGTGGAAATGGTGGAAGTTTGAAAAATGGGTAATTCATTTTGAATGGGGAAAATGTCCCGGAAAACCTGAAATTCTGGGAAATCCTGGAATTTCTTTTGAACTTGGAAGAATTGAAGTTGGAATTTCCAGAATAGTGGAATAGGTTAAGGGTGGAATGGCTTGAATAGGTTGAAAATGTGGAAATGGTGCAAGTTTGAAAAATAGCCAATTCATTTTAAATGGGAAAAAATGTCCCGGAAAACCTGGAATTCTTGGAAATCCTGGAATTTTTTTTGAACTTGTAAGAATTAAAGTTGGAATTTCCAGAATGGTGGAATATGTTAAGGGTGGAATGGTTTTAATGGGTTGAAAAATGTGGAAATGTTGGAAGTTTGAAAAATGGGTAATTCATTTTGAATGGGGAAAATGTCCCGGAAAACCTGGAATTCTGGGAAATCCTGGAATTTCTTTTGAACTTGGAATAATTAAAGTTGGAATTTCCACAATGGTGGAATAGGTTAAGGGTGGAATGGCTTGAATAGGTTGAACATGTGGGAATGGTGCAAGTTTGAAAAATAGCCAATTCATTTTGAATGGGAAAAATGTCCCGGGAAACCTGGAATTCTTGGAAATCCTGGAATTTTTTTTTAACTTGTAAGAATTAAAGTTGGAATTTCCAGAATGGTGGAATAGGTTAAGGGTGGAATGGTTTTAATGGGTTGAAAAATGTGGAAATGTTGGAAGTTTGAAAAATGGGTAATTAATTTTGAATGGGGAAAAATCCTGGAAAACCTGGATTTCCGGGAAATCCTGGATTTTTTTTTGAACTTGTAAGAATTAAAGTTAGAAGTTCCAGAATGGTGGAATAGGTTAAGGGTGAAATGCTTTTAATGGGTTGAAAAATGTGGAAATGGTGGAAGTTTGAAAAATGGGTAATTCATTTTGAATGGGGAAAATGTCCCGGAAAACATGGAATTCTGGGAAATCGCGGAATTTTATTTTGAACTTCGAAGAATCAAAGTTGGAATTTCCAGAATGGTGGAATAGGTTAAGGGTGGAATGGTTTTAATGGGTTGAAAAATGTGGAAATGGTGGAAGTTTGAAAAATGGGTAATTCCTTTTGAATGGGGAAAAATCCCGGAAAACCTGGAATTCTGGGAAATCCTGGATTTTTTTTTGAACTTGTAAGAATTAAAGTTAGACTTTCCAGAATGGTGGAATAGGTTAAGGGTGCAATGCTTTTAATGGGTTGAAAAATGTGGAAATGGTGGAAGTTTGAAAAATGGGAAATTCACTTTGAATGGGGAAAATGTCCCGGAAAACCTGGAATTCTTGGAAATCCTGGAAAAACATGTTTGGAACTTGGAAGAAATACATTTGGAATTTCCAGAATGATGGAATAGTTTGAAGGTGGAGTAGTTTTAAAGGGTTGAAAAATGTGGAAATGGTGGAAGTTTGAAAAATGGGAAATTCATTTTGAATGGGGAAAATGTCCCGGAAAACCTGGGAAATCCTGGAATTTCTTTTGAACTTGGAAGAATTGAAGTTGGAATTTCCAGAATGGTGGAATAGGTTAAGGGTGGAATGGCTTGAATAGGTTGAAAATGTAGAAATGGTGCAAGTTTGAAAAATAGCCAATTCATTTTAAATGGGAAAAAATGTCCCGGAAAACCTGGGATTCTGGGAAATCTGGGAATTTTTAGAATGTGTCAAGGAAAAATAGGAACAGATTGTTTTTAATCAGGTGACAAATGTGGAAAGTTAAACGCGGCAAATTCTGGAGAAGAAGAAGAATACGAATATTCATTTTGGTGTAGAAAACCATATGTGAGAATGCCATACCTATCCTGAGAACACTCCTGTTGGTACTCCAAAACAATAATAGTGTTTTTGTTTAATTGTCCTGTAAAATCATTGGAGTTATGACGAGCATGATGCAAAAATGGGTGTCCAGTTTAGTTGAAGGTATTTTGGTGAGATAAGAGGGGGTTAAGAGGAGAGTGATGGACAGCTCGGGGACGGGGGCAAGGGGGAAGCAAAGAGGGTGACGGAGGGTTGGAGGGAGGTGTGTACTGCAGCAGAAACTTCCCATGCCGGCCTCCCAGTGTGGCTACGTAATGAGGGCAAGGGACGCAGACACACACACACACACACACACACACACACACACACAACTATACTCGCGGACACACATTTGGAGCTGAGCATGGCCCCACGCCTGATTAGCGGCACACAAAGGTCCCAAACAGAAGTAGCAGAGGGCTCACAATGGGAGCAGGGCCTCAAGGCGTGGTTTACTTCTGCCCTGGGGGGGGGGGGGGGTTAAGAGACAGCGAGAGAGAGAGAGAGAGAGAGAGAGAGAAGGGGTCCCACCGAGCTGGTAAGGGGAACCAGGGAAGGGGGGTTGGAGGGACGGTACAAGGGTACAGTGGGGCAAGAAAAGTGACGGACTTTGGGAAGAGTTGGAAGAGATTTTGTTTTTCCTCCTCATTAAGGCAGGCTGAATTGTGTTGTGACAAAAGTATCAATGTTGTCAATGACTTGTCCCTGGTCCCTGGTCCCTGGTCCCTAGTCTATCCAGATCCCTTGAACAGAATTTTAGGAGAAAGTCTAGTTTTTACTTCATGGCTATGCTGCGTGGGTTGTACACTTCATGTATGAGCCCACAAGTGTTGTCCCGATACCAATATTTTGTTACCGGTGTTGCGATACTTTTAGAAACTTTTCTAAATAAAGGGGCCAATAAAAAAATGCATTATTGGCTTTATTAGAACAAAAGATCTTACCATGATCTTTACCATGAATTGATTAACGTGGGGCCCTGCGATGAGGTGGCGACTTGTCCAGGGTGTACCCCGCCTTCCGCCCGATTGTAGCTGAGATAGGCGCCAGCGCCCCCCCCGTGACCCCAAAAGGGAATAAGCGGTAGAAAATGGATGGATGGATGATTAACGTGGACCCCGACTTAAACAAGTTGAAAAACTTATTGGGGTGTTACCATTTAGTGGTCAATTGTACGGAATATGTACTGTACTGTGCAATCTACTAATAAAAGTATCAATCAATCAATCAATCAAAAGGCTGGAGCCTATCGTATTTGTAGGTGCCGTAAACCCTGGACAAGTCGCCCCCTCATCGCAGGGCCAACACAGATAGTCAGAACCGGTACTTTAAGGATATCGCCACATGGGCTCAGGAACACTTCAGAGAACCACTGTCAGTAACTACAATTTGTCGCTACATCTGTAAGTGCAAGTAAAAACTCCGCTACGCAAAGCGAAAGCCATTTATCAACAACACCCAGAAACGCCGCCGGCTTCGCTCTGGCTGAGCTCATCTAAGATGGACTGATGCAAAGTGTAAAAGTGTTCTGTGGTCTTTCGAGACCACATTTCAAAATTTTTGGGGGGGAAACTGTGGGTGTGGTGTCCTCCGGGACAAAGAGGAAAAGAACCATCCAGGGTGTTCTAGGCGCAAAGTTGAAAAGCCAGCATCTGTGATGGTATGGGGGTGCATTAGTGCCCAAGACATTGGTAACTTACACATCTGTGAAGGCACCATTAATGCTGAAAGGTACATACAGGTGTGGAAGTTGCCCTCCGGTGAGTTTTTCTGACACAAAGATCCTTTCATGAGTCTGGTAGTACGACGTAAAAAGTGTTTTATTGCCATAAAGCAGTGTGGTTTTGCTTTCCAGCAAAATCTCTCTCGCTCTCATGCCTCTGCTCACCAGCAACTCCCACCACGTCTCTCGTTCTGGCTGCTGGTGATTGGATAACAAGTCCCAGCTGGGCAATCCATTCACCTGCCGCTGACTTTGAGGCAGGCCCGCAGGCCACCCCCCCACTCCACAACAGGTTTTGGAGCAACTTATGTTGCCATCCAAGCAACGTTATGTCATGATCAGTGGTTATGTTTTTGTTTTGGACTCCTTTGGTTCTTGTTTGTTCACCTCCTGAGTTTAGTCGCCATGATTACTTATGATTTTTACCTGCCTCGTGCGTACGGGACACACCTGTTTGTAATCAAGAGACACTATTTAAGCCTTCCTTTGTTGATCACTCGTCCTGGCTTCATTGTTTGCGTCACGTTTATGCCAAGTAAGTTTTGATCGTTCCATGCCATAGCCTATGCTAAGTCCTAGCTTCACGTCTTTTAGGCACGCTTGCCTGTTTTGTGCTTTGCCTGTGTTTTGGTAGCCGGGTGATTTATGTTTAATAAATCAAATCCCACCTTCACGCCTTCGTCCGGAGCCGTCAGTGTCGCATTCCGGGAGAAGGAACCGCTATAAGCCGACCCCCGCCCTGACACGTTATCATGGGCGCCCCTGCTTATTTCAGCAAGACGATGATAAATCACGTGTTACAACAGTGTGGCTTTGTCTTAAAAGAGTGTGGGTACTAGACTAGCCGGCCTGTAGTCCGGACCTGTCTACCGTTGAAAATGTGTGAAGCCTAAAATACCAGAACGGAGACCCTGGAGTGTTGAACAACTTAAGCTGTACTTCAAGCAAGAATGGGAAAGAATTCCACCTGAAAAGCTTCAAAAACAGGTTCCCAAACGTTTACTGAGTGTTTTCAAAAAGAAATTTCCAATAAAAACAAAGTTCATGATTATTTGCAAACAAAAATGAAGTTTCTCAGTTCGGACGTTAAATATCTTGTCTTTGCGGTCTATTCAATTGAATATAAGTTGAAAAGGATTTGCGAATCATTGTATTTTGTGGACGTTGGGGACAGTACCTCTGGATTGGCAGACCGGGGTGGTGGTTCCTCTCTTTAAGAAGGGGTACCGGAGGGTGTGTTCCAACCATCGTGGGATCACACTCCTCAGCCTTCCCGGTAAGGTCTGTTCAGGTGTACTGGAGAGGAGACTACGCCGGATAGTCAAACCTCGGATTCAGGAGAAACAGTGTGGTTTTCGTCCTGGTCGTGGAACTGTGACCCAGGTCTATACTCTCGGCAGGGTCCTTAAAGGGTGCATGGGAGTTTGCCCAACCAGACTACATGTGCTTTGTGGACTTGGAGAAGGCATTCGACCGTGTGGGGAGTGCTCAGAGAGTATGGGGTATCGGACTGTCTGATTGTGGCGGTCCGCTCCCTGTATGATCAGTGTCAGAGCTTGGTCCGCATTGCCGGTGGTAAGTCGGACCCGTATCCAGTGAGGGTTGGACTCCACCAAGGCTGTTCTTTGTCACAGTTTCTGTTTATAGCTTTTAGGGACAGAATTTCTAGGCGCAGTCAAGACGTTGAGGGGATCCGGTTAGGTTTCTGCTTTTTGCAGATGATGTGGTCCTGATGGCTTCATCTGTCCAGGATCTTCAGCTCTCACTGGATCAGTTCGCAACCGAATATAAAACGGCCGGAATGAGAATCAGTACCTCCTAGTCCGAGTCCATGGTTCTCGCCGGGAAAAGGATGGAGTGCCATCTCCGGGGATGGGAACGTAGATCGACCGGTAAATTGAAAGCTTTGCCTTCCGGCTCAGTTCTTTCTTCACCACAACGGATCGATACAGCGTCCGCATTACTGAATACGCCGCACCGATCCGCCTGATCGGACTGTCTGATTGTGGCGGTCAGCTCCCTGTATGGTCAGCGTCAGAGCTTGCTCCGCATTGTAAGTCGGACACGTCTCCAGTGAGGGTTGGACTCCGCCAAAGCTGCCCTTTGTCACCCATTCGGTTCATAACGTTTATGGACAACATTTCTAGGCGCACTCAAGGCGTTGAGGGGATCCGGTTTGGTGGCCACAGGATTAGGTCTCTGCTTTTTGCTTCATCTGTCCAGGTTCTTCAGCTCTCACTGGATCAGTTCGCAACCGAATAAAAAGCGGCCGGAATGAGAATCAGTACCTCCTAGTCCGAGTCCATGGTTCTCGCCGGGAAAAGGGTGGAGTGCCATCTCCGGGGATGGGAACGTAGATCGACCGGTAAATTGAAAGCTTTGCCTTCCGGCTCAGTTCTTTCTTCACCACAACGGATCGATACAGCGTCCGCATTTCTGAATACGCCGCACCGATCCGCCTGATCGGACTGTCTGATTGTGGCGGTCAGCTCCCTGTATGGTCAGCGTCAGAGCTTGGTCCGCATTGTAAGTCGGACACGTTTCCAGTGAGGGTTGGACTCCGCCAAAGCTGCCCTTTGTCACCCATTCGGTTCATAACGTTTATGGACAAAATTTCCAGGCGCACTCAAGGCGTTGAGGGGATCCGGTTTGGTGGCTGCGGGATTAGGTCTCTGCTTTTTGCTTCATCTGTCCAGGTTCTTCAGCTCTCACTGGATCAGTTCGCAACCGAATATAAAGCGGCCGGAATGAGAATCAGTACCTCCTAGTCCGAGTCCATGGTTCTCGCCGGGAAAAGGGTGGAGTGCCATCTCCGGGGATGAAACGTAGATCGACCAGTAAATTGAAAGCTTTGCCTTCCGGCTCAGTTCTTTGATCACCACAACGGATCGATACAGCGTCCGCATTACTGAATACGCCGCACCGATCCGCCTGATCGGACTGTCTGATTGTGGCGGTCAGCTCCCTGTATGATCAGCGTCAGAGCTTGGTCCGCATTGTAAGTCGGACACGTTTCCAGTGAGGGTTGGACTTCGCCAAAGCTGCCCTTTGTCACCCATTCGGTTCATAACGTTTATGGACAACATTTCTAGGCGCACTCAAGGCGTGGAGGGGATCCGGTTTGGTGACTGCGGGATTAGGTCTCTGCTTTCTGCAGATGATGTGGTCCTGATGGCTTCATCTGACCGGGATCTTCAGCTCTCACTGGATCGGTTCGCAACCGAGTGTGAAGCGACTGGGATGAGAATAGAAATAGAATAGAAAGTACTTTATTATGAATAAGCACCTCAAAGTCCGAGTCCATGGTTCTCGCCCGGAAAAGGATGGGATGCCATCTCCGGGTTGGGGAAGAGACCCATGCCCCAAGTGGAGGAGTTCAAGTACCTCGGAGTCTTGTTCACGAGTGAGGGAAGAGTGGATGGTGAGATCGACAGGCGGGTCGGTGCGGCGTCTTCAGTAATGCGGACGTTGTACCGATCCGTTGTGGTGAAGAAGGAGCTGAGCCGGAAGGCGAAGCTCTCAATTTACCGGTCGATCTACGTTCCCATCCTCACCTATGGTCATGAGCTTTGGGTCATGACCGAAAGGATAAGATCACGGGTACAAGCGGCCCAAATGAGTTTGGGTCTCTCCCTTAGAGATAGGGTGAGAAGCTCTGCCATCCGGGAGGAACTCAGAGTAAAGTTGCTGCTCCTCCACATGGAGAGGAGCCAGATGAGGTGGTTCGGGCATCTGGTCAGGATGCCACCTGAACGCCTCCCTAGGGAGGTGTTTAGGGCACGTCCAACCGGTAGGAGGCTACGGGGAAGACCCAGGACACGTTGGGAAGACTATGTCTCCCGGCTGGCCTGGGAACTCCAGGAAGATCTGGACGAAGTAGCTGGGGAGAGGAAAGTCTGGGTTTCCCTGCTTAGGCTGCTGTCCCCGCGACCTGACCTCGGATAAGCGGAAGAAAAGGATGGATGGATGGATGAATTCTGTTTTTTATCTACGATTTACACAACGTGCCAACCTCAGTGAAAACAAAGAAGATGCTTATTATAACTTATAAATGTAACGTATATAATTTCAGTGTTTTTTGGAGTTATTATTGGATCCACGCATTTCTAACAAAAATAACCTGTGAACTTCATGTAAAAAATGAGGTATGGAACTTCATCATAATTGATGTAACTATCTGCACGGCCTAAAAAAAACAAAAAAAATTCCGATAATTTCTCCGTAATGACAAATCGTCTTCACTGGCAGACGGCGATAATTGCAGGCAGACATTTCTGGTGAGGATGAGTGAGGGTATATTTAAAAAAAATAAAAAAAAAAAGGTTGGAGGGGGGGCGATCGGCTAATTCCAAGACTATTTATTTTCCCCGTCGCCTGTCCTGCTTTCCAATTACTTAATGCTATTTAAACACACTCCAGCTGACACATACACACATTAACGCTCCTCCGGAATAAGTCGCAGGATAATTGTATTTGATAAATGACGGGGGGGGGGGGGGGGATCCATCAAGAGGAAGCCGGCTGTACTAAAAATGAGAATAGACAATTATCAAAAAAAAAAGGGACAGGCCTTTCATTTGAAAACACACTCAGGGAGGCAGTTAAAGACTAAGCTGTTCGAAGAGATGCTCGACAAATGATTTTTTTTTATTTTTTTTACGCATTTTGAATTATAGCACATTGCGACACAATTTCCTGCTGGTCCTCGTCTCAGAGCGGTGATTGACCGTTTCAGTCCGGACAAAAAAACAGACATTGTGTTACATAAACAGCAATAAGGAGTATTCAACACAAACAACAATAGACTATTGCATGTTTTGCATGTGTACTCCAGTCTGTAGATAGACCCAGTTGATCTTGGCCCCCTCGTCCGGATGAAGAAGTGCTGGCTCTCCAAAGTCGGGACCCGGGGTGGACCGCTCCCCTGTGCATCGGTTGGGGACATCTCTGAGCTGCTGACCTGTCTCTGCTCGGGATGGTCTCCTGCTGAACCCACTATGGACTGGACTCTCACTATTATGTTAGATCCACTATGGACTGGACTCTCACTATTATGTTAGATCCACTATGGCCTGGACTCTCACTATTATGTTAGATCCACTATGGACTGGACTCTCACTAGTCTGTTAGATCCACTATGGACTGGACTCTCACTATTATGTTAGATCCACTATGGACTGGACTCTCACACTATTATGTTAGATCCACTATGGACTGGACTCTCACACTATTATGTTAGATTCACTATGGACTGGACTCTCACTATTATGTTAGATCCACTATGGACTGGGCTCTCACACTATTATGTTAGATCCACTATGGACTGGACTCTCACTATTATGTTAGATCCACTATGGACTGGACTCTCACACTATTATGTTAGATTCACTATGGACTGGACTCTCACTATTATGTTAGATCCACTATGGACTGGACTCTCACACTATTATGTTAAATCCACTATGGACTGGACTCTCACTATTATGTTAGATCCACTATGAACAGGACTCTCACTATTATGTTGGATCCACTATGGACTGGACTCTCACACTATTATGTTAGATCCACTATGGACTGGACTCTCACTATTATGTTAGATCCACTATGGACTGGGCTCTCACACTATTATGTTAGATCCACTATGGACTGGACTCTCACTATTATGTTAGATCCACTATGGACTGGACTCTCACACTATTATGTTAGATTCACTATGGACTGGACTCTCACTATTATGTTAGATCCACTATGGACTGGACTCTCACTATTGTGTTTGATCCACTATGAACTGGACTCTAACTATTATGTTAGATTCACTATGAACTGGACTCTCACTATTATGTTAGATCCACTATGGACTGGACTCTCACACTATTATGTTAGATTCACTATGGACTGGACTCTCACTATTATGTTAGATCCACTATGGACTGGACTCTCACTATTGTGTTTGATCCACTATGAACTGGACTCCAACTATTATGTTAGATTCACTATGAACTGGACTCTCACTATTATGTTGGATCCACTATGGACTGGACTCTCACTATTATGTTAGATCCACTATGGACTGGACTCTCACATAATTATGTTAGATCCACTATGGACTGGACTCTCCCTATTGTGTTGGATCCACTATGGACTGGACTCTCACTATTATGTTAGATCCACTATGGAGTGGACTCTCACTATTATGTTAGTACCACTATGGACTGGACTCTCACTATTATGTTAGATTCACTATGGACTGGACTCTCACACTATTATGTTAGATCCACTATGGACTGGACTCTCACTATTATGTTAGTACCACTATGGACTGGACTCTCACTATTATGTTAGATTCACTATGGACTGGACTCTCACTATTATGTTAAATCCACTATGGACTGGACTCTCACTATTTTGTTAGATCCACTATGAACGGGACTCTCACTATTATGTTGGATCCACTATGGACTGGACTCTCACGCTATTATGTTAGATCCACTATGGACTGGACTCTCACACTATTATGTTAGATTCACTATGAACTGGACTCTCACTATTATGTTAGATCCACTATGGACTGGACTCTCACACTATTATGTTAGATTCACTATGAACTGGACTCTCACTATTATGTTAGATTCACTATGGACTGGACTCTCACTATTGTGTTTGATCCACTATGAACTGGACTCCAACTATTATGTTAGATTCACTATGAACTGGACTCTCACTATTATGTTGGATCCACTATGGACTGGACTCTCACTATTATGTTAGATCCACTATGGACTGGACTCTCACATAATTATGTTAGATCCACTATGGACTGGACTCTCCCTATTGTGTTGGATCCACTATGGACTGGACTCTCACTATTATGTTAGATCCACTATGGAGTGGACTCTCACTATTATGTTAGTACCACTATGGACTGGACTCTCACTATTATGTTAGATTCACTATGGACTGGACTCTCACACTATTATGTTAGATCCACTATGGACTGGACTCTCACTATTATGTTAGTACCACTATGGACTGGACTCTCACTATTATGTTAGATTCACTATGGACTGGACTCTCACTATTATGTTAAATCCACTATGGACTGGACTCTCACTATTTTGTTAGATCCACTATGAACGGGACTCTCACTATTATGTTGGATCCACTATGGACTGGACTCTCACGCTATTATGTTAGATCCACTATGGACTGGACTCTCACACTATTATGTTAGATTCACTATGAACTGGACTCTCACTATTATGTTAGATCCACTATGGACTGAACTCTCACTTTTATGTTAGATCCACTATGGACTGGAATCTCACTATTATGTTAGATCCACTATGGACTGGACTCTCACTATTATGTTAGATTCACTATGGACTGGACTCTCACTATTATGTTGGATCCACTATGGACTGGACTCTCACTATTATGTTAGATCCACTATGGACTGGACTCTCACTATTATGTTAGATCCACTATGGACTGAACTCTTACTATTATGTTAGATCCACTATGGACTGAACTCTTACTATTATGTTAGATCCACTATGGACTGGACTCTCACTATTATGTTAGATCCACTATGGACTGGACTCTCACTATTATGTTAGATCCACTATGGACTGAACTCTTACTATTATGTTAGATCCACTATGGACTGAACTCTTACTATTATGTTAGATCCACTATGGACTGGACTCTCACTATTATGTTAGATCCACTATGGACTGGACTCTCACTATTATGTTAGTACCACTATGGACTGGACTCTCACTATTATGTTAGATTCACTATGGACTGGACTCTCACTATTATGTTAAATCCACTATGGACTGGACTCTCACTATTTTGTTAGATCCACTATGAACGGGACTCTCACTATTATGTTGGATCCACTATGGACTGGACTCTCACGCTATTATGTTAGATCCACTATGGACTGGACTCTCACACTATTATGTTAGATTCACTATGAACTGGACTCTCACTATTATGTTAGATCCACTATGGACTGGACTCTCACACTATTATGTTAGATTCACTATGAACTGGACTCTCACTATTATGTTAGATTCACTATGGACTGGACTCTCACTATTGTGTTTGATCCACTATGAACTGGACTCCAACTATTATGTTAGATTCACTATGAACTGGACTCTCACTATTATGTTGGATCCACTATGGACTGGACTCTCACTATTATGTTAGATCCACTATGGACTGGACTCTCACATAATTATGTTAGATCCACTATGGACTGGACTCTCCCTATTGTGTTGGATCCACTATGGACTGGACTCTCACTATTATGTTAGATCCACTATGGAGTGGACTCTCACTATTATGTTAGTACCACTATGGACTGGACTCTCACTATTATGTTAGATTCACTATGGACTGGACTCTCACACTATTATGTTAGATCCACTATGGACTGGACTCTCACTATTATGTTAGTACCACTATGGACTGGACTCTCACTATTATGTTAGATTCACTATGGACTGGACTCTCACTATTATGTTAAATCCACTATGGACTGGACTCTCACTATTTTGTTAGATCCACTATGAACGGGACTCTCACTATTATGTTGGATCCACTATGGACTGGACTCTCACGCTATTATGTTAGATCCACTATGGACTGGACTCTCACACTATTATGTTAGATTCACTATGAACTGGACTCTCACTATTATGTTAGATCCACTATGGACTGAACTCTCACTTTTATGTTAGATCCACTATGGACTGGAATCTCACTATTATGTTAGATCCACTATGGACTGGACTCTCACTATTATGTTAGATTCACTATGGACTGGACTCTCACTATTATGTTGGATCCACTATGGACTGGACTCTCACTATTATGTTAGATCCACTATGGACTGGACTCTCACTATTATGTTAGATCCACTATGGACTGAACTCTTACTATTATGTTAGATCCACTATGGACTGAACTCTTACTATTATGTTAGATCCACTATGGACTGGACTCTCACTATTATGTTAGATCCACTATGGACTGGACTCTCACTATTATGTTAGATCCACTATGGACTGAACTCTTACTATTATGTTAGATCCACTATGGACTGAACTCTTACTATTATGTTAGATCCACTATGGACTGGACTCTCACTATTATGTTAGATCCACTATGGACTGGACTCTCACTATTATGTTAGATCCACTATGGACTAGACTCTCACTATTATGTTAGATCCACTATGGACTGGACTCTCACTATTATGTTAGATCCACTATGGACTAGACTCTCACTATTATGTTAGATCCACTATGGACTGGACTCTCACTATTATGTTAGATCCACTATGGACTGGACTCTCACACTATTATGTTAGATTCACTATGGACTGGACTCTCACTATTATGTTAGATCCACTATGGACTGGAATCTCACTATTATGTTAGATCCACTATGGACTGGACTCTTACTATTATGTTAGATCCACTATGGACTGGACTCTTACTATTATGTTAGCTCCAATATGGACTGGACTCTCACTATTATGTTAGATCCACTGTGGACTGGACTCTTACTATTATGTTAGATCCACTATGGACTGGAATCTCACTATTATGTTAGATCCACTATGGACTGGACTCTCACTTTTATGTTGGATCCACTATGGACTGGAATCTCACTATTATGTTAGATCCACTATAGACTGGACTCACACTATTACGTTAGAGCCACTATGGACTGGACTCTCACTATTATGTTAGATCCACTATGGACTGAACTCTTACTATTATGTTAGATCCACTATGGACTGGACTCTCACTATTATGTTAGATTCACTATGGACTGGACTCTCACTATTATGTTAGATCCACTATGGACTGGACTCTCACTATTATGTTAGATCCACTATGGACTGAACTCTTACTATTATGTTAGATCCACTATGGACTGGACTCTTACTATTATGTTAGATCCACTATGGACTGGAATCTCACTATTATGTTAGATCCACTATGGACTGGACTCTCACTTTTATGTTAGATCCACTATGGACTGGAATCTCACTATTATGTTAGATCCACTATGGACTGGACTCTCACTATTATGTTAGATCCACTATGGACTGAACTCTTACTATTATGTTGGATCCACTATGGACTGGAATCTCACTATTATGTTAGATCCACTATGGACTGGACTCTCACTTTTATGTTAGATCCACTATGGACTGGAATCTCACTATTATGTTAGATCCAATATGGACTGGACTCTCACACTATTATGTTAGATCCTCTATGGACTGGACTCTCACTTTTATGTTAGATTCACTATGGACTGGACTCTCACTATTATGTTAGATTCACTATGGACTGGACTCTCACTACTATGTTGGATCCACTATGGACTGGACTCTCACACTATTACGTTAGAGCCACTATTGACTGGACTCTTACTATTATGTTAGATCCACTATGGACTGGACTCTCACAATATTATGTTAGATCCACTATGGACTGGACTCTCACAATATTATGTTGGACCCACTATGGTGTGTGTGTGTGTGGCAATGCTTACTTAATGGGGACATTGCTCTGTTTACACAGTCACCTTTAGGGGACTTCCGACGGTATGTGGACCCAAAAAAAAACAGGTCCCCTACAACCTGTAGAAAAGGTGGTCCCCACAAGTCATGAACAACAACTTGGTCCCCATTCCAAACGATAAGCAGTATGTGTGTTTGTGTGTGTGTGCATGCAGAAACCTGATCCCTCCACAACAGCGTCTCCACTTATCTTACTCGCCTAATTTAGAAATTCCTACTTGAATTACAAATGCAACCGGCTTAATATTGCAGAAAAACACAAAAGCGTTTCTTCAACATTTATTTTTCCCCCATTATTCCTTAAAAGCAGCGACTCCTTCCCTACTCTGCACGGATCCCTTCATCCTGCATGGATGATTGCACCCGGCCAGAGAAGACTTTCATGTGGATACACTAACCTGCTTATGTTTCTCTCTCTCTCCATCTCTCTCTCTTTCTCTCTCTCTTCCAGCATCATACTAACCTCACTTTCTCTTTTTTGGTGCAGGAGCCGCTGAATGTGTTACATCAGACCAAAGGGCCACCGGGCCCAGACGCTGACATCACACGGACACACAATCACATCACCGGGCGGACGCCGGTTCCGGATTTGTCCGTGGTCCGAGTGAAGCAAAGTGAACAATCAAGCTGAACGGATCCAAACTGGATTGAAAATGAAAAAAAAAAAAATTAAAAAGACGAACAGGAGGAGACCCTGCCTCATTATTTACTATGTCTCTATGTACATAATCATTTTATGTATATTTATTTTCTAACATAATAGTGAGAGTCCAGTCCATAGTGGATCTACTATAATAGTGAGAGTCCAGTCCATAGTGGATCTAACAGACTAGTGAGAGTCCAGTCCATAGTGGATCTAACATAATAGTGAGAGTCCAGTCCATAGTGGATCTAACAGACTAGTGAGAGTCCAGTCCATAGTGGATCTAACATAATAGTGAGAGTCCAGTCCATAGTGGATCTAACATAATAGTGAGAGAGTCCAGTCCATAGTGGATCTAACATAATAGTGAGAGTCCAGTCCATAGAGGATCTAACATAATAGTTTGAGAGTCCAGTCTATAGTGGATCTAACATAATAGTGAGAGTCCAGTCCATAGTGGATCTAACATAATAGTGAGAGTCCATTCCATAGTGGATCTAACAGACTAGTGAGAGTCCAGTCCATAGTGGATCTAACATAATAGTGTGAGAGTCCAGTTCATGGTGGATCTAACATAATATTGTGAGAGTCCAGTTCAGAGTGGGTCAAACATAATAGTGAGAGTCCAGTCCATAGTGGATCTAACATAATATTGTGAGAGTCCAGTTCATAGTGGATCTAACATAATATTGTGAGAGTCCAGTTCAGAGTGGGTCAAACATAATAGTGAGAGTCCAGTCCATAGTGGATCTAACATAATATTGTGAGAGTCCAGTTCATAGTGGATCTAACAGAATAGTGGGAGTCCAGTCCATAGTGGATCTAACATATTATTAAGAGAGTCCATTCCATATTGGATCTAACATAATATTGTGATAGTCCAGTCCATAGTGGATCTACTATAATAGTGAGAGTCCAGTCCATAGTGGATCTAACATAATAGTGAGAGTCCAGTTCAGAGTGGGTCAAACATGATAGTGTAAGAGTCCAGTCCATAGTGGATCTAACATAATATTGTGAGAGTCCAGTTCATAGTGGATTTAACATAATAGTGAGAGTTCTGTCCATAGTGGATCTAACATAAGAGTGAGAGTCCAGTCCATAGTGGATCTAACATAATAGTGAGAGTCCAGTCCATAGTGGATCTAACATAATAGTGGGAGTCCAGTCCATAGTGGGTCTAACATAATAGTGTGAGAGTCCAGTCCATAGTGGATCTAACATAATATTGTGAGAGTCCAGTCCATAGTGGATCTAACATAATATTGTGAGAGTCCAGTCAATAGTGGATCTAACATAATAGTGTGAGAGTCCAGTCCATAGTGGATCTAACATAATATTGTGAGAGTCCAGTCCATAGTGGATCTAACATAATATTGTGAGAGTCCAGTCCATAGTGGATCTAACATAATAGTGAGAGTCCATTCCATAGTGGGTCTAACATGATGGTGTAAGAGTCCAGTCCATAGTGGATCTAACATAATATTGTGAGAGTCCAGTTCATAGTGGATCTAACATAATATTTTGAGAGTCCAGTCCATAGTGGGGCCAGCAGGAGACCATCCTGAGTGGAGACAGGTCAGCAACGCAGAGATGTCCCCAACCAATGCACAGGCGAGGAGTTCAAGTACCTAGGAGTCTTGTTCACGAGTGGGGGAAGAGTGGATGGTGAGATCGACAGGCGGATCGGTGCGGCGTCTTCAGTAATGCGGACGCTGTACCGATCCGTTGTGGTGAAGAAGGAGCTGAGCCGGAAGGCAAAGCTCTCAATTTACCGGTCGATCTACGTTCCCATCCTCACCTATGGTCATGAGCTTTGGGTCATGACCGAAAGGATAAGATCACGGGTACAAGCGGCCCAAATGAGTTTGGGTCTCTCCCTTAGAGATAGGGTGAGAAGCTCTGCCATCCGGGAGGAACTCAAACTAAAGCCGTTGCTCCTCCACATCGAGAGGAGTCAGATGAGGGGGTTCGGACATCTGGTCAGGATGCCACCCGAACGCCTCCCGAGGGAGGTGTTTAGGGCACGTCCAACCGGTAGGAGGCCACGGGGAAGACCCAGGACACGTTGGGAAGACTATGTCTCCCGGCTGGCCTGGGAACGCCTCGGGATCCCCCGGGAAGAGCTAGACGAAGTGGCTGGGGAGAGGGAAGTCTGGGCTTCCCTGCTTAGGCTGCTGCCCCCGCGACCCAACCTCGGATAAGCGGAAGATGATGGATGGATGGATGGACGAACAGGAGTTACTGTTGGATGTGCGCAAGAGAAAAAGCTCACGCAAAATATTGATAGTAAAATTGATTTATTACGGGTTGTTTGGAGCAGGTGGTGTGCTTCGCCATAACTGTAGTAGTGTGTTGTTCCCTTAAAGTGAAGTGAATTATGTTTATATAGCGCTTTTCTCTAGTGACTCAAAGCACTTTTACATAGTGAAACCCAATATCTAAGTTACATTTAAGACAGGGGTAGGGAACCTATGGCTCTAGAGCCGGATGTGGCTCTTTTGATGACTGCATCCGGCTCTCAGATAAATCTTAGCTGTCATTGCTTAAAGCGATAATTATGAATAATTTCGCTGGTAAATAACGTGCAAAATACAAAAAATTCTCATGCATTTAAATCCATCCATCCGTTTTCTACCGCACCTGTTCAAGAAGTCGCAATAATGCTAAGAAGTATGGGGCGGCGTAGCTCGGTTGATAGAGTGGCCGTGCCAGCAACTTGAGGGTTGCAGGTTCGATTCCCGCTTCCGCCATCCTAGTCACTGCCGTTGTGTCCTTGGGCAAGACACTTTACCCACCTGCTCCCAGTGCCACCCACACTGGTTTAAATGTAACCTAGATATTGGGTTTCACTATGTAAAGCGCTTTGAGTCACTAGAGAAAAGCGCTATATAAATGTAATTCACTTCACTTCACTAGTCACTGCCGTTGTGTCCTTGGGCAAGACACTTTTACCCACCTGCTCCCAGTGCCACCCACACTGGTTTAAATGTAACTTAGATATCGGGTTTCACTATGTAAAGCGCTTTGAGTCACTAGAGAAAAGCGCTATATAAATGTAATTCACTTCACTTCACTTCACTAGTCACTGCCGTTGTGTCCTTGGGCAAGACACTTTACCCACCTGCTCCCAGGTTTAAATGTAACTTAGATATTGGGTTTCACTATGTAAAGCGCTTTGAGTCACTAGAGAAAAGCGCTATATAAATGTAATTCACTTCACTTCACTTCACTTCACTAGTCACTGCCGTTGTGTCCTTGGGCAAGACACTTTACCCACCTGCTCCCAGGTTTAAATGTAACTTAGATATCGGGTTTCACTATGTAAAGCGCTTTGAGTCACTAGAGAAAAGCGCTATATAAATATAATTCACTTCACTTCACTTCACTAGTCACTGCCGTTGTGTCCTTGGGCAAGACAATTTACCCACCTGCTCCCAGTGCCACCCACGCTGGTTTAAATGTAACTTAGATATTGGGTTTCACTATGTAAAGCGCTTTGAGTCACTAGAGAAAAGTGCTATATATAAATGTAATTCACTTCACTTCACTTCACTAGTCACTGCCGTTGTGTCCTTGGGCAAGACACTTTACCCACCTGCTCCCAGTGCCACCCACACTGGTTTAAATGTAACCTAGATATCGGGTTTCACTATGCAAAGCGCTTTGAGTCACTAGAGAAAAGCGCTATATAAATGCAATTCACTTCACTTCACTAGTCACTGCCGTTGTGTCCTTGGGCAAGACACTTTACCCACCTGCTCCCAGGTTTAAATGTAACTTAGATATCGGGTTTCACTATGTAAAGCGCTTTGAGTCACTAGAGAAAAGCGCTATATAAATATAATTCACTTCACTTCACTAGTCACTGCCGTTGTGTCTTTGGGCAAGACAATTTACCCACCTGCTCCCAGTGCCACCCACACTGGTTTAAATGTAACTTAGATATTGGGTTTCACTATGTAAAGCGCTTTGAGTCATTAGAGAAAAGCGCTATATAAATATAATTCACTTGACTTCATGTGACGACTCCTTTTAGAGGCGGCCTCATTGATGTTGACTATGGAACTCCTGAATAAACAGAGGGGACGCGGTACCTGAATCTTAGAGCGTAGGGCGAGACTGCGACTAATTGCGCAGCGCCATGCGTTCTCCTCATGAGCTAAATTGAACTCTGTCTCTGCATGGTTCCTTGCTTCTTGTCTCATTATTAGATGTCATCAGTGTTTGAACCTGACTGTGATGCACTGATTTTTTGTGTGTCCGTTATGTCTCTTGAATACCAATAAAGGTCTGACTATTCAATTAACATACGTATAATTAAATGTTTTAAATGTATTTTGTGTTTGTAATTTGCCAACAGGGTAGTATTATATGTTTTGTGTGTTTTTATTTTACTTTGGGAAATGGCTTATGGGCCTGAAGAGGAAACTGACACTATATTGTAACTTGGAGGATATATAGTTGTTGTTTTTTAATTTTTTTTAGTTTTAAGTGATCCTTTTTTTCTTGACACGTAGCTACTAATAAAGAATAAACACAACATGTCACCGTAATAAACGTAATGTTTATGTATTCACAATTAGAAAGTGCTTGAACCCACGTCTGGGGGCACAGAAGTAATGTATATAAACTACTGTCACCAACCTGACTGACTTTAAGGTTTTACTACTTATGTATAAAATACTAAATGGTCTAGCTCCCTCCTATCTTGCCGTTTGTATTGTCCTGGGAAGAAATCTGCGTTCAAAGAACTCCGGTTTATTAGTGATTCCCAGTGCCCAAAAAAAATCTGCGGGCTGTAGAGCATTTTCTATTGGGGCTCCAGTACTCTGGAATGCCCTCCCGGTAACAGTTCGAGATGCTACCTCAGTAGAAGCATTTAAGTCCCATCTTAAAACTCATTTGTATACTCTAGCCTTTAAATAGACCTCCTTTTTAGACCAGTTGATCTGCCGTTTCTTTTCTGCTCTGCCGGCCCGGCACAGGTTCTGTGACCACAAATGCAGCGCTGGCTGTCCAAAGTCGGGACCCGGGGTGGACCGCTCGCCTGTGCATTGGTTGGGGACGTCTCTGCGTTGCTGACCTGTCTCCACTCGGGATGGTCTCCTGCTGGCCCCACTATGGACTGGACTCTCACTATTATAGGAAATCCACTATGGACTGGGCTCTCACAATATTATGTTAGATCCACCATGGACTGGACTCTTATTATTATGTTAGATCCACTATGGACTGGACTCCCACAATATTATGTTAGATCCACTATGTACTGGACTCTTGCACTATCATGTTAGACCCACTATGGACTGGACTCTCACTATTATGTTCGATCCACTATGGACTGGACTCTCACAATATTATGTTGGATCCACTATGGACTGGACTCTCTCACTATTATGTTAGATCCACTATGGACTGGACTCTCACTATTATGTTAGATCCACTATGGACTGGACTCTTACACTATCATTTTAGACCCACTATGGACTGGACTCTCACTATTATGTTAGAACCACTATGGACTGGACTCTCACACTATTATGTTAGATCCACTATGGACTGGACTCTCACTATTATGTTAGATCCACTATGGACTGGACTCACACTATTATGTTAGATCCACTATGGACTGGACTCACAATATTATGCTAGATCCACTATGGACTGGACTCTCACTATTATGTTAGATCCACTATGGACTAGACTCTCACTATTATGTTAGATCCACTATGGACTGGACTCCCACTATTCTGTTTGATCCACTATGGACTGGACTCTTATTATTATGTTAGATCCACTATGAACTGGACTCTCACAATAATATGTTAGAACCACTATGGACTGGACTCTCACACTATTATGTTAGATCCACTATGGACTGGACTCTCACTATTATGTTAGATCCACTATGGACTGGACTCACACTATTATGCTAGATCCACTATGGACTGGACTCTCACTATTATGTTAGATCCACTATGGACTAGACTCTCACTATTATGTTAGATCCACTATGGACTGGACTCCCACTATTCTGTTTGATCCACTATGGACTGGACTCTTATTATTATGTTAGATCCACTATGAACTGGACTCTCACAATAATATGTTAGAACCACTATGGACTGGACTCTCACACTATTATGTTAGATCCACTAGGGACTGGACTCTCACTATTATGTTAGATCCACTATGGACTGGACTCACACTATTATGCTAGATCCACTATGGACTGGACTCTCACTATTATGTTAGATCCACTATGGACTAGACTCTCACACTATTATGTTAGATCCACTATGGACTAGACTCTCACTATTATGTTAGATCCACTATGGACTGGACTCCCACTATTCTGTTTGATCCACTATGGACTGGACTCTTATTATTATGTTAGATCCCCTATGGACTGGACTCTCACTATTATGTTAGATCCACTATGGACTGGACTCTCACTATTATGTTAGATCCACCATGGACTGGACTCTCACACTATTATGTTAGATCCACTATGGACTGGACTCTCACTATTATGTTAGATCCACTATGGACTGGACTCTCACTATTATGTTGGATCCACTTTGGACTGGACTCACAATATTATGTTAGATCCACTATGGACTGGACTCTCACTATTATGTTAGATCCACTATGGACTGGACTCACAATATTATGTTAGATCCACTATGGACTGGACTCACAATATTAGGCTAGATCCACTCGACGTCCATTTTACCGGTTGCCCAGGGGAGGGTGTCCTCACATCTGCGGTCCCCTTTAAGGTTTCTCATTGTCTCATTGGGTTGAGTTTTTCCTTGCCCTGATGTGGGATCTGAGCCGAGGATGTCGTTGTGGCTTGTGCAGCCCTTTGAGACACTTGTGATTTAGGGCTATATAAGTAAATATTGATGGATTGATTGATTCTGTGCTACCAGAGAACTATTGAGACACAGTATTTTTATATTGCCGACAAAGCGGTAAGCAGCTTGGATTAAGTTTTACGTCATATTGTATATAAACATATATTTTTTCCCAGATTTTACTTTATATTCTTCCAAAACATACATTCACCTAACCTTATTCCCGACAAAATATATTAGGGAAGTTTAGGCTACCATTGTCCGACATTACCAAAAACCTTCTTATTTTTCTTAGTTCGACATTTTCTGTCCTTTAAATTCCTGTCAAAAAATTATGTAAGATTTTCAAATTTTTTCTTAGGTCTTCTAATTTATTCCAGCATTAAAACATACTGGATCATTTAAACTTTTGTAAGCGTCCCAATCTTGCCCTGAATTCCAAATTTTGTACGACAAGATTAGCATTTCAAATAAAGACCACATGAAAACATTCCGATCTTTCGAGACATTTAAACTAGCAAAATTCCACACCCCAAAAACCAGGACAGTCTAGTCCAGAGCATTTACCGAGTTATATTCTCCATTTTACTGTAGGGAATGTTTTTTAAAAAACATTTGTGTACTTTTACGTTTGACTCAAAGGTTTGGGATCTTTTAGATCCCGAGATACCTGTCAGGCTTTAAAGTAATTGTGTTTGCGAAAGAAGGCTATATAATACGAGAAATTGCGAGGAAACTTCAAATCTCTTACCCTGTTGTGAAAAACCCCCTTTGGAGAACAAACAGGTTCTTACGAGGCCATAAACAGGAGTAGGGGGCCTGAATGCACAACTGTGCAAGGATAGAATATGTAGTTCGTAGTTAGACAGGTTGTCAACTGGGAGTTGTCCTAAAATCGTATCAATCAATCAATCAATCAATCAATGTTTATTTATATAGCCCCAAATCACAAATGTCTCAAAGGACTGCACAAATCATTACGACTTCTAGGGGACCGAAAGCAATGGATGTCGAGCGGGTCTAACATGATACTGTGAAAGTTCAATCCATAGTGGCTCCAACACAGCAGCGAGAGTCCCGTCCACAGGAAACCATCTCAAGCGGAGGCGGATCAGCAGCCGCTGCTGACCTGTCTCTGCTCGGGATGGTCTCCTGCTAAACCCACTATTATGCTAGATCCACTATGGACTGGACTCTTATTATTATGTTAGATCCACTATGGACTGGACTCTCACAATATTATGTTGGATCCACTATGGACTGGACTCTCACTATTATGTTAGATCCACTATGGACTGGACTCTCACACTATTATGTTAGATCCACTATGGACTGGACTCACACTATTATGTTAGATCCACTATGAACTGGACTCTCACACAATTATGTTAGATCCACTATGGACTGGACTCTCACTATTATGTTAGACCCACTATGGACTGGACTCTTGCACTATTATGTTAAATTCACTATGGACTGGACTCTCACTATTATTTTAGATTCACTATGGACTGGAATCTCACTATTATGTTAGATCCACTATGGCCTGGACTCTCACTATTATGTTAGATCCATTATGGTCTGGACTCTCACTATTATGTCAGATCCACTATGGACTGGACTCTCACACTATTGTTAGATCTACTATAGACTGGACTCTCACACGATTATGTTAGATCCACTATGGACTGGACTCTCACTATTATGTTGGATCCACTATGGACTGGACTCTCGCACTATTATGTTAAATTCACTATGGACTGGACTCTCACTATTATTTTAGATTCACTATGGACTGGAATCTCACTATTATGTTGGATCCACTATGGCCTGGACTCTCACTATTATATTAGATCCATTATGGTCTGGACTCTCACTATTATGTCAGATCCACTATGGACAGGATTCTCACACTATTGTTAGATCTACTATAGACTGGACTCTCACACGATTATGTTAGATCCACTATGGACTGGACTCTCACTATTATGTTAGATCTATTATGGACTGGACTCTCACAATATTATATTAGATCCACTATGGACTGGACTCTCGCACTATTATGTTAAATTCATTTTGGTCTGGACTCTCACTATTATGTCAGATCCACTATGGACTGGACTCTCGCACTATTATGTTAGATCCACTATGGACTGGACTATTATTTTTAGAGATGTCCCCAACCGATACACAGGCAAGCAGTCCATCCTGGGTCCCGACGAGCGGTCCATCCTGGGTCTCGACTCTGGACAGCCAGTACTTCATCCATGGTCATCGGACCGGACCCCCTCCACAAGGGAGGGGGGGACATAGGAGAAAAAAGAAAAGAAGCGGCAGATCAACTGGTCTAAAAAGGAGGTCTATTTAAAGGCTAGAGTATACAGAAGAGTTTTAAGGTGCTTCTACTGAGGTAGCATCTCGAACTGTTACCGGGAGGGCATTCCAGAGTACTGGAGCCCGAACGGAAAACGCTCTATAGCCCGCAGACTTTTTTTAGTACTAATCAAAGATCAGTATCAGCATTAACATGAGCTTTTAGGACGCTGGAGTAGAACAATCTCAGACTGGCCAAAGGGAGGGACTGAGTTGTGCAAAAGACCACAAACATTGAACAATGGAAACCTAGAATAAGTTGTTCTCTGGAATACTGTCTTGTCTAAGTTTGCAGTCTTTTTCAAGCCTTGGTAAACAAAGCAACTGTTGAAGAAACTAAACTCAAGAACTCTGTAATGAAAACGATTTGTGGCTTCAGGTAGGGGCTTGAGGCGATCCTTCATCGGTTTGTATCCCGGTAGTGACTTCTCCTTCCTTGTAACCAAGGTCCGCCGTGGCATTTTTTTCGGTCTCATCACAATTAAAGACATGCTGCAGAAAAAATCCCCCTTTGCTGATATCATTTGAACCGCAAGCCTGAGGCTAACTGGCTGAAATCCTAGCTCAGCGGTTGCTAGAACCCTTGAGCCCTACAGTGAGACTAAGAGAGTCTAGACATATTTAAAGCGTTTCTGATCACACAAACTGATTTCTGACCGGGGCAAGGTACGACAATTGTTGAAATAAACGCGCTAGAAGTGCCAATAGTCATTGAAACTCTTCGTAATGGCTGCACCGATGTGTACGAAGAGTTGCTGGGGATCAATTTTAGTTCAGATCAGCTGCCACGCGGAAACTGGGAAAAAACAAAAGACATGTTTAGTTGACCCACTTCCTGGGAAACTTACCCAGGAGCTGTTTGTATTATTAGGACCATTAGTGCTAACTATTATTAACATATCACTTTCCTCTGGTAGTGTTCCCCTAGCATTAAAAACAGCGGTCTACTCGAAAGACCTAATCTCGATTCTGACCTCATGGTAAACTACCGGCCAATGCCACACCTTCCCTTTATTTCGGAAATTCTTGAAAAAACCACGCGGAAACCTGGAAAAATCAAACAACATGTTTAGTTGACCCACTTCCTGGGAAACTTACCCAGGAGCTGTTTGTATTATTAGGACCATTAGTGCAAACTATTATTAACATATCACTTTCCTCTGGTAGTGTTCCCCTAGCATTAAAAACAGCGGTCTACTCGAAAGACCTAACCTCGATCCTGACCTCATGGTAAACTACCGGCCAATGCCACACCTTCCCTTTATTTCGGAAATTCTTGAAAAAAAACACGCGGAAACTGGGAAAAATCAAACAACATGTTTAGTTGACCCACTTCCTGGGAAACATACCCAGGAGCTGTTTGTATTATTAGGACCATTAGTGCTAACTATTATTAACATATCACTTTCCTCTGGTAGTGTTCCCCTAGCATTAAAAACAGCGGTCTACTCGAAAGACCTAACCTCGATTCTGACCTCATGGTAAACTACCGGCCAATGCCCCACCTTCCCTTTATTTCGGAAATTCTTGAAAAAACCACGCGGAAACCTGGAAAAATCAAACAACATGTTTAGTTGACCCACTTCCTGGGAAACATACCCAGGAGCTGTTTGTATTATTAGGACCATTAGTGCTAACTATTATTAACATATCACTTTCCTCTGGTAGTGTTCCCCTAGCATTAAAAAAAGCGGTCTACTCGAAAGACCTAACCTCGATTCTGACCTCATGGTAAACTACCGGCCAATGCCACACTTTCCCTTTATTTCGGAAATTCTTGAAAAAACCCGCGGAAACTGGGAAAAATCTAACAACATGTTTAGTTGACCCACTTCCTGGGAAACTTACCGAGGAGCTGTTTGTATTATTAGGACTATTAGTGCAAACTATTATTAACATATCACTTTCCTCTGGTAGTGTTCCCTTAGTATTAAAACAGCGGTCTACTCGAAAGACCTAACCTCGATTCTGACCTCATGGTAAACTAGCGGCCAATGCCACACCTTCCCTTTATTTCGGACATTCTTGAAAAAACCACGCCGAAACTGGGAAAAATCAAACATGTTTAGTTGACCCACTTCCTAGGAAACTTACCCAGGAGCTGTTTGTATTATTAGGACCATTAGTGCAAACTATTATTAACATATCACTTTCCTCTGGTAGTGTTCCCCTAGCATTAAAAAAAGCGGTCTACTCGAAAGACCTAACCTCGATTCTGACCTCATGGTAAACTACCGGCCAATGCCACACCTTCCCTTTTTTTCGGAAATTCTTGAAAAAACCACGCGGAAACCTGGAAAAATCAAACAACATGTTTAGTTGACCCACTTCCTGGGAAACATACCCAGGAGCTGTTTGTATTATTAGGACCATTAGTGCTAACTATTATTAACATATCACTTTCCTCTGGTAGTGTTCCCCTAGCATTAAAAACAGCGGTCTACTCGAAAGACCTAACCTCGATCCTGACCTCATGGTAAACTACCGGCCAATGCCCCACCTTCCCTTTATTTCGGAAATTCTTGAAAAAACCCGCGGAAACTGGGAAAAAACAAACAACATGTTTAGTTGACCCACTTCCTGGGAAACTTACCCAGGAGCTGTTTGTATTATTAGGACCATTAGTGCAAACTATTATTAACATATCACTTTCCTCTGGTAGTGTTCCCCTAGCATTAAAAACAGCGGTCTACTCGAAAGACCTAACCTCGATTCTGACCTCATGGTAAATTACCGGCCAATGCCCCACCTTCCCTTTATTTCGGAAATTCTTGAAAAAAACACGCGGAAACTGGGAAAAATCAAACAACATGTTTAGTTGACCCACTTCCTGGGAAACTTACGGAGGAGCTGTTTGTATTATTAGGACCATTAGTGCAAACTATTATTAACATATCACTTTCCTCTGGTAGTGTTCCCTTAACATTAAAAACAGCGGTCTACTCGAAAGACCTAACCTCGATCCTGACCTCATGGTAAACTACCGGCCAATGCCACACCTTCCCTTTATTTCGGAAATTCTTGAAAAAACCCGTTGCAAAGCCTGGAAAAATCAAACAACATGTTTAGTTGACCCACTTCCTGGGAAACTTACCGAGGAGATGTTTGTATTATTAGGACCCTTAGTGCTAACTATTATTAACATATCACTTTCCTCTGGTAGTGTTCCCCTAGCATTAAAAACAGCGGTCTACTCGAAAGACCTAACCTCGATTCTGACCTCATGGTAAACTACCGGCCAATGCCACACCTTCCCTTTATTTCGGAAATTCTTGAAAAAACCACGCGGAAACCTGGAAAAATCAAACAACATGTTTAGTTGACCCACTTCCTGGGAAACATACCCAGGAACTGTTTGTATTATTAGGACCATTAGTGCTAACTATTATTAACATATCACTTTCCTCTGGTAGTGTTCCCCTAGCATTAAAAACAGCGGTCTACTCAAAAGACCTAACCTCGATTCTGACCTCATGGTAAACTACCGGCCAATGCCACACCGTCCCTTTATTTCGGAAATTCTTGAAAAAAACACGCGGAAACTGGGAAAAATCAAACAACATGTTTAGTTGACCCACTTCCTGGGAAACTTACCCAGGAGCTGTTTGTATTATTAGGACCATTAGTGCAAACTATTATTAACATATCACTTTCCTCTGGTAGTGTTCCCCTAGCATTAAAAACAGCGGTCTACTCGAAAGACCTAACCTCGATCCTGGCCTCATGGTAAACTACCGGCCAATGCCACACCTTCCCTTTTTTTCGGAAATTCTTGAAAAAACCACGCGGAAACCTGGAAAAATCAAACAACATGTTTAGTTGACCCACTTCCTGGGAAACTTACCGAGGAGCTGTTTGTATTATCAAGACCATTAGTGCTAACTATTATTAACATATCACTTTCCTCTGGTAGTGTTCCCCTAGCATTAAAAACAGCGGTCTACTCGAAAGACCTAACCTCGATTCTGACCTCATGGTAAATTACCGGCCAATGCCACACCTTCCCTTTATTTCGGAAATTCTTGAAAAAAAACACGCGGAAACTGGGAAAAATCAAACAACATGTTTACTTGACCCACTTCCTGGGAAACTTACCGAAGAGCTGTTTGTATTATTAGGACCATTAGTGCTAACTATTATTAACATATCACTTTCCTCTGGTAGTGTTCCCTTAGAATTAAAAACAGCGGTCTACTCGAAAGACCTAACCTCGATTCTGACCTCATGGTAAACTAGCGGCCAATGCCACACCTTCCCTTTATTTCGGAAATTCTTGAAAAAACCACGTGGAAACTGGGAAAAATCAAACAACATGTTTAGTTGACCCACTTTCTGGGAAACTTACCGAGGAGCTGTTTGTATTATTAGGACCATTAGTGCTAACTATTATTAACCTATCACTTTCCTCTGGTAGTGTTCCCCTAGCATTAAAAACAGCGGTCTACTCGAAAGACCTAACCTCGATCCTGACCTCATGGTAATGCCACACCTTCCCTTTATTTCGGAAATTCTTGAAAAAAACCCGTTGCAAAGCCGCTGAATCAACCCTTAGCGTCTAACAGTTTCTGGGAACCCTTTCAGTCCGGTTTTAAGCCAAATGACTGAGACAACCCTCGCAAAAATGACTAACACACCAGAATGTAGTTATCTGTAGGCGTGTCTTAATGAAATAAAAAAATGGACGTCCAGCAAATTTTTGCATATTAACTCCAAGAAAATGGAAATGCGGATTATCGGTCCTGCGAGACACCGGCACGTATTTAATTATACCACCTTCACATTTGACAACAAAACAATTCGGAACTCGGTAAAATATCTCAGCGTTATTTTCGACCTAACTCTCTCACACGTTAAGTGTGCGACTAAAACACCCTTCTTTCATCCCCGCAATATCGCTAAAATCTGTCCTATTTTGTCCACCAGCGACGCTGAGATCAGTATTTTCGGGTCTCCCTATGCGGCTTCTCACCACTGAAAAGTCTTTATTGTTATTTTATTCAAATAAAATCCTGTGTTTGGGAAAATTCATTAGTGCTGGTTCAAGGTTATGTTTTTGTGGGGACCAGAATAAAGTCTGGGAAACATTGCAGCGTTTGTGTTCCTTCGACCAAACCCTAACCACTAAACTTAATCTGTTTAGGCTAGGTCACTATGTAACAACACACACACACACACACACACACGTTCTTGTATTTGTCACCTTCTTGAGACCTAAGAAATGCCTACCTTTTTAGGACCACCCTTTCTGGATATAAAACGATTTGTATTTAAAATAATAATATATACAAACCGCGCCAATATAAAAAAGGTAAGCTTTGAGTTAATTATTACATTTTTGGGGGAAATTTTTGTTTTTAATTGTTTTTCAATCGTCCTTATTCACATCAAGTTATTACAGCGTGTCTCCGGGAGATGTGGCCAGCGCACCTACAGGAGAAAAGGTCACCGCCGCTGTCTATGGTGCTGAGGACGAGCACCATCGGATAGGTGCTGGGCATGTGCTGACGGCGAGACACAGCTGTGAGTGGCCGAGTGCAGGTGGAGGAGGATTACTGGAGGGACTGCAAAGTCCGGAAAGAACATTTCTGTCTGAAGAGCTTGTGAAAAAACAATAATTAAAACCTTTGTCAACTCCGCGCAACCGGCATCCAGGGTATGTATCAGTGGGACCGCAAGTACGTGACTTCTACAATACGCATTTAAATTTCTTACACACACTTGTTATTACATATGTTGGCGAGAAGGGGAGCACTTCAAATTTTTACACACACTTGTTATTTCATATGTTGACCAGAGGGGGAGAAGTTTTAACACCGACACACAGTGTAATTGAAATATCCCTCCTTTTTGGGATTACACTCATTTTGATAGATTTCACCACCAGGTGCAAATGAGATCTCTATTTTTTGTTTTTTGTA